>NW_022589708.1:14593577-14708348 GCF_004348235.1 Phoca vitulina | reverse complement strand
GCACCGCCGGGCCACACAATTTCCTGTAAGCTGAGCTCGGGCTCTCAGAGTCTGGGCCTTCCTGCCGCCCCTCCCTCACTTTGCCACCGAAGGTAAGATTTTAACAAATCCCACCAGTTCTTTGGAAGTGAATGGATTGCTTTAAGCCTTCCAAGTCAGGTGAGAGAAGCGGGCAAGACAGGGGTGGGACAGTAGCTTAGACTTCGTGGTCCTGAGCCTGATTCATTGGCGCATTTCATCCCTGGAGCTGAGACCTGTCCGAGTCCTTTGGTGAATAGTCTTACTTGTTCTAGTGGAAAGTTAAATGTCATTAATTTCTTTCCCCCTGCCCCCTAAATGTCACTAACTTCTTGGAGATACAGCAGCAACGAAGAAAACGGTCTCCGCCACGCTTTAGTCACCGAAGGGTACCGAGTCGGCGGCTACCTACTGAAGCCCCTTCTGGGGCAGGGCCAGCGGTCAGGCCGCTTCCCAGGGGCCGGAGTCGGGGCCTGGCTCCCGCTTGTGTCAAACTACATTTTTCCCATTAAAGAAAAGACCGATTTTATCTAACTCCAGGCTGAGATGGCCTATGTGTTTTCCAAAGTTCTCGCTCTCTAGAGGCTCCACTGTCCTCTGAACTTGATACCTGGAGCCAAAGGATGGGCACTTCCAAAATCTAACCTTTTGAATATCAGCTTCCGAGTGGTATGAAGACTGGATGGTCTTCAGTCTCATATTTTGGGTTTACTTTATGCCTAAAGCTTACAGGTCTTTCCATGATAAGCTCAAAATCTCCTAATTCTTGAATAAACTGTTGACAGTTTCCTTTAAGGAGGGGGAAAGATAAGTGGATTGTAACTTCTCATAGAAAGTGTTTTCTTTTTCTTTCAGGATTTGAGTTTTGTTAACGTTTGACAGGGGGCCCGCACCGGGATCCAGAACGGTGCAAATGCCCCAGGCTACGTGTCAGCATTTGCAGCTCAGGGGAGCTGGTGGCTTTCCTTGTAAGGGCTGCGGGTCACTGCCCGCCCTCGGCCCCTGAGAAGAGCGGATTTTTGTATCGCACAGCAGTCTATATGCACTTAACGTAGAAATTTAAAAGTGAGTCATTTTATAAAAGAATCTCCCTGTAAAGAAGTATCTTATTTATAGATCTGGATTTTTAAAATTTTTAAAATTTATTCTTTTTAAGTGGGCTCCATGCCCAACACAGGGCTTGAACTCATGACCAGCCAGGCGCCCCTTAAATCTGGATTTTTAGATACAAGCTCTTACTCATCTGGAAATGAGATATGGACACTGTGCCCTTCGAATCACAACATACAAACTAGAAGGGGAGCATCAAGACCGTTTACATTATTCTGCAATATTAGCTTATACTCCGTGAAATAGGAAGTCTGGCATACCGGAGATGGTAGCTAGTCCCAAGCACGGGAATCAGGGGCCTTTGGCTAGCCGATCCTTCTCCCCACAAGATTCTGTGGAAGTGAAACCGAGCTGACAATAAAGGAAAGCACAGTGCCATCTTACCATCAGGTGGGGATTCTGCCCCAAACCCCACGGCACACCTCAGTTGGCTTAGAGAGTCTCTTACCTCTCCGCAAGCCCAGACGTTGGAGGCGTCAGCACCACGGAGCTGGCCACCCCAGGCGAAGTTACCACTCCAGCCTTCCACAGCATCCCTTAGGATCCTTGGAACTCACTCACGGGAATAATCTCGTTCCATCAGGGCAGGCCACACCTGGAACACTCCATTTTACCACAGAGGGGAACAAGTGACGAAGGGAGGGTGACCAGGAGAGGGAGAGCTCTTGTGACTTCTCATTAAGAATGAAGGAAGCAGGGGCGCCTGGGTGGCTCAGTTGTTAAGCATCTGCCTTCGGCTCAGGTCATGATCCCAGGGTCCTGGGATCGAGCCCCGCATCGGGCTCCCTGCTCCGCGGGAAGCCTGCTTCTCTCTCTCCCACTCCCCCTGCTTGTGTTCCCTCTCTCGCTGTCTCTCTCTGTCAAATAAATAAATAAAATCTTTAAAAAAAAAAAAAAAAGAATGAAGGAAGCAGCTGGGAACAGGGAGGCTATTTTCAAATACTCTATGGGCCGTGCTGCCGAGCAGAGGAGGGGTAGACCCGTTCCGAGGAGCTCCAGGAGCAAGAGAGACCCCAGGAGCCAGCTCTGGCTCACTGTGGAGCTCAGAGGGACCTGCCTGTCTCCTGGAGCAGACTGCTCCCTATGGCCTGGCAGGGTTCCCAGGTGTCCCCGGCTCCCCTGCACGGGGCCCGGAAGGGGGCCTGCCGCGGTGGCTGGGGCGAACCTCTGTGAGACATTTCCCACAGCACACTCGGCAGGTCATAGGGAGCGCTCCGTACACAATCACGATCGCCCGTGCTCATTCCCCCCATCGAATCAGCTTCTTCAGGGGATGGGGTTCAAGTGACACTGAGGTCTCTTCCATTCCCAAGATCCAGATTCTAGAATAGGGGGATAGTTTTTGAACACTATTTCTATTCATCTATTATTAATACATAGCAGGAAAACAAACTTCATATGCTTAACTTAGTTTCTATAAAAGTGACTACTTGATACTTCTTTTTATACTCCTTCTTTTAAAAGCATACAAACCTCAGAAGCCCATGAATATAATTTTGTGAAATAAAAATTAGGAACATTAATACAAATACAGCTTAGAATTGTATCATATCGCTTAAGAGAAGTAAATGATTATAGTATAGTATCACACTTCTTTCATTTTAAAGTAAGTTATAAATGGGCTTAAATTTTTTTTTTTTTTTTTTATTATTCAGAGGTAACCATGAGTCCTTTTCTTTCTCAGAAGAAAAAAACACAAGAGGTTTCTCTAATTTTAAATGCATTTTGCGATTAAAGAAATATGGACGCATAAGGAGGGAATACACAGACGTAGATGGTTTGATAAATCCCAATGAGGACCAGCTAGTCAGTTATGTTCTTCTACTGGGCGATCTGGCAAAGTATCACTTTAATGGGTGAAAACCCAGTGTTTCAAGCAATAAAGAAAAAGAAATAATCTAGTTTTAAATACTCGATGGCCATTTTTTATATAACTTAAACTTATTCAATACATTAAGTACATGTATTTTTAAATAATTAATATTATTTAAATTGAGGAATATGTCACTGATCTTTAATGAAAGCTCCAGAAGTCTTAGCAGTAGTTCCACACTTCCCCAGCAGGTGGCAGATTTCTTGTCATACTTTCCTCTTCTTTTCCTAGAAGCCAGTGCTAGAGCTCATCATGAGTCAAAACTGTAGAGGAAGAAAATGTATTTAGTTATTGAAATCTTAAATATCAAATTAGCTTATGAGCATAAATCTCACCAAATTAAGAGATACAGAAAAAGCAGCATAGGTGCTGACGGAGGATCCTTTCATTTGTTTAGTACCTATTTGCTTCCTTATGTGAAATGAGATTAGTTCTTTGTACATTATGGTACTTATTACATTGTATCACAAGCACTCACATTTTACCACTTAGAGGGGAGTTCTCATGGGTCACAAGGACCACATCTTTTTTATCCCTGTTATCTCTAAAGCCTAGCACCCTGCCTGGCAATGGAAGCCTTGAAAAATACTGATAGGTTACTCACCATGCACAAAGAGCCTATGGTTAACATAACGGAACAACAAAGAGCAGAAGCCATATGTGGTCCTCTTCTGAGATGGGAGAGACAAGAGCACTCAAATACTGACAGAAGCTGACACAAATGTGAGGATCAGTACTAGCGAAGACTCTTAGACACCAAAATGGTTTCTTCTTCCGCATCACTGAGCTGTCACATACTGGTTTTAAAACTAACATATTTAAAATGACATTTTCAGGCAGAAATGTATTAAAGTACAATTTAAATGCATCCTCTTCCATAATTCGAGATGTTAGACTATGTTTCTCTCTTCACTAAATTCTACTTGAGAGATAATAAAGAAATATAAAAGGGAGTAACAATGAGAATGGGGGAAGTGGTTATGAAACATCGTTGGAGCAGAGTTATGAATGAATTTCTAAAAATTGAAGACAGAACACGTAGCTGATACACGAGCACACGGCTGGGAAGAGGAGCTGATTTTCCCAACAGAGGAGAATCTCCTAACAGCAAACACTGGTGGGGCGTGAGTGAGAAGGTGAAGCAGTAACTGAAACACTGTCAGGAAAATCTGTGCCTCTCGGCTTCCCACTCTCATTCTGTCCCTACATTTCACAGAGAACTGGTCAGGCTGTTTATTCCAAGACAAAAAGTAGAAGATGATTTTTGAAAACAAAACAAAAACAAAAACAAAACTGAACAATCTACTGAGAGACAGAGATTGATTTTCATATGAGTGTCAGTGCTATTGAATAAAATGCCCTCATTTTGGCTTTTGGCCAGGCTGGTGTGTAGCATGGCCTTTATCTGTTCCGTGCCCGTACATCCAGAGAAGTCTGTCAGTTCTGCACATGCTAATGTACCTAGAGCTATTGATTAACCCTCCCACTCAGGGAAGAAGCCTATTGGAAAAACAGACATTTTTACACAGAGGAAACGCTTGCCAGCTCTCTGTATTGATCAATCTAATCTTTTACTCTTAAAAATATAAAAATAGCCAAGGATCTCCAGGCATTTGAGGAAGACCAATAGCAAAAGAAAAAAGGACCAAGATGAACAATCAACATACCCAAAAGAAATAAAGGTAACAAAGAGAACCAAAGAGGTACTTAAGATAATTCTAATATTTTCCAGATTATTCTGAAAATGAAATTCGATGAAACCATAAAACAAGAAGACACTGAAATTCAAAGGCAGCAGAGAAAAAGATCTGCAAAACTTAAGATGGGATTGCCCCCTTCAAAAAAAATCAATAGAAGTAAAAAAAAAAAAATCCCCTGAACAGAGGGGAAAATTAGGAAATATAAAAAGAAAATATAACTACAGAAATACAAAGAACTGTAAAAGACTACTATGAACAATCATACACCAAGGAACTGGGACAACCTAGAAGAAATGAATAAATTCCTAAAAACATACAACTTACCATGAATATACTGATTCATGAAGAAACAGAATACCTAAACAAACCAATTACTAGTAAGGAGACTGAATGAGTAATCAAAACCTCCTGAGAAACAAAAGTCCAGGACCAGATGGCTTCACTGGTGAATTCTACCAAACATTTAAGGAATAATTAATACCAATCCTTCTTAAACTTTTCCAAACAATAGACAAGGAAGGAACACATCTGAACTCATTTTATAAGGCCAGCATTAACTTGATCCCCAAACCAGAAAAGGACACTACAAGAAAAGAAAATTACGGACCAATATTCCTGATAAACAAAGATGGAAAAATCCTCAACAAAGTATTAGCAAACCAGATTTAACAATACATTAAAAGGATCACACACCGTAATCAAGTGGGATTTTTCCTAGAGATGCAAGGATGGTTCCACATCCACAAATCAACCAACACGACACACCACATCGACAAAACGAAGGATACAAATATGATCATCTCAATGGATGCAGAAGAAGCATTTGAAAAAACTCAACATCCATTTATGATAAAAACTCTCAACTAAGTGGATATAGAGGGGACTCTACCTCAACATAATAAAGGCCATATATGACAGGTCCACAGATAACATCATAGTCAATGGCAAAAAGCTAAAAGTTTTTCCCCTCAGATCATGAACAAGATAAGAATGCCTACCCACGCCACTTTTATTCAACATAGTATTGGAAGTACTAGCCATAGCAATTAGGGAAGAAAGAAAGGCATCCAAGTTGAAAAGAAGTAAACTGTCGCTATTTGCAGATGACATGATATTATATATAGGAAACCCTAAAGATTCCACCAAAAAACTGTTAAAACTAATAAATGAATTCAGTAAAGTGGCAGGACACAAAATCAATATACAGAAATCTGTTGTGTTTTTTTACAGTAGTACCAAACTGTAAGAAAGAAAAATTAAGAAAGTAATCTATTTACAATTGCATCAAAAAGAATACAATACCTAGGAATAAATTTAACCAAGGAGGTGAAAGACCTGTACATTGAAAACTATGAGATGCTGATAAAGACACAAATAAATGGAAAGATATTCCATGATTATGGACTGGAAGAATCATTATTATTAAAATGTCCCTACTATCCTAAGCAATCTACAGGATCAGTGCAACCCATATCAAAATTCCAACACCATTTTTCACAGAAATAAAACAAACAATCTTAAAACTTATAAAGAACCACAAAAGACCCCAAATAGCCAAAAGCAATCTTGAGAAAGAACGAAGCTGGAGGCATCAGGCTCTCCGATTTAAAACTACATCACAAAGCTATATCAAAACAGTTTGACGCTGGCATAAAAACAGATACACAGTTCACTGGAGTAGAATGGAGGGCCAAAAATAGAGTCATACAAATATGGTCAATTAATTTATAACAAAGGAGCCAAGAATATGCAATGGGGAAAGTATAGTCTCTTCAATAAATAGTATTGGGAAAACTGGACAGCCACATGCAAAAGAATGAAACTTTGCTCCATTCTTACACCATACACAAAGATTAACTCAAAATGGATCAAACGCTAAGATGTGAAACCATAAAACTCCAGGACAAAACATAGGCAGGAAGCATCCTGAGATCAGTGTTGGCAATATTTTTTGAATTTGCCACCAAAAGCAAAGGCAACAAAAGCAAGCAAAAGTAAACAAGTAGGACTACATGAAACTAAAAAGCTTCTGCATGGCAAAGAAACCATCAACAAAATGAAAAGGCAACCTATGGCATAGGAAAAAATATTTGCAAATCATATATCTGATAAGGGGTTAATATCCAAACTATATAAAGAACTCATACAACTCAATAGCAAAAAACCAATCAATCCAATTAAGAAAATGGACAGAGGCTCTGAAGAGACATTTTTCCAAAGATGATATATAAATGGCCAACAGGTCAACATCACTAATCATCAGGGAAATGAAAATCAAAACCACAATAAGATACCATCTTGTACCTGTTAGAATGGCTATTATCAAAACGACAAGAAACAACAAGTGTTAGCAAGGATGTGGAAAGAAGAGAACCCTTGTGCACTGCTGAGGGAAATGTAAATTGGTGCAGCCACTACGGGAAACATATGGTAGTTCCTCAAAAAATTACAAAAAGAACTACCATATAATCCAGAATTTTACTTCTGGGTATTTATCCAAAGGAAACAAAAACAGTAACTTGAAAAGGTATCTATGTCCTCATGTTCATTGCAGCACTATTTACAATACCCAAGACATGGAAACAACCTAAGTGTCCATTGATGGATGAATGAATGGATAAGGAAAGTGTGGGGTGTGTGTGTGTGTGTGTGTATAAAGTGAAATATTATTTGGCCATAAAAAGAAGGAAATCCTGCCATTTGCAAAAGCATGAATGGATCTTGAAGACACTATGCTAAGTGAATGAAGTCAGAAAGAAAGACAAATACTCTATGATCTTGCTTATATGTGGAATCTGAAATAAAACAACACTGAGCTCACAGATACAGAGAACAGATTAGTGGTTGTCAGGGGTGTGGGGGATGGGCAAAATAGATGAGGGGGTCAAAAGGTACAAACTTCTAGTTATAAAATAAATGTCATAGGGATATAATGAACAGCATGGTGACTGTATTTAACAATACTGTATTATATATTTGGAAGTTGCTAAGAGAGACTTTTAAAGTTCTCATCACAAGAAAAAATTTATAACTGTGTATGGTAATGAATATTAGACTTATTTTGATCATTTTGCAATACATACCAATAATAAATCATGTTATATACCTGAAACTAATATAATGTTGTATCTGTCAATTATATCTCAACTTAAAAAAAGGAAAAATAAAGAATGATAGGTCATGACCAAGCTGAGTTTAATCCTGGAACACAGGGATGATTCAGTATTAGGAAATATATTAATATAGTTTGTCATATTAATAAATCAAATATAAAAACCAGATAGTCACCTCTATTTCTGTTGAAGAGGCAGTCAATCAAATGCAACCCATTCTTTTTATTCTTTTCAAATTCTAGTTAGTTTATATACTGTGCTAAATACAATTTATTATATTACTGATAAAAACATTTATTAAAATAGGAATCAATGGCTATTTCCTCAACATGATAAATTTTTGTAGTCCAAAGCTATTATCTTACTTAATAGGAAAACACACAAAGTTGGCCAGGCAAAGTGAGAAAGAGGCCTAGTGCACTACTGTTATTTAACATCATATTAGAGATGTTAGCCAAGGGGCGCCTGGGTGGCTCAGTTGGTTGGGCGACTGCCTTCGGCTCAGGTCATGATCCTGGAGTCCCGGGATCGAGTCCCGCATCGGGCTACCTGCTCAGCAGGGAGTCTGCTTCGCCCTCTGACCCTCCCCCCTCTCATGTGCTCGCTCTCTCTCTTTCAAATAAATAAATAAAATCTTTAAAAAAAAAAAAAATGTTAGCCAAAGCGATTAGATGAGAAAAAGCAATGTGAGGTATAATGATTAGAAAGGAAGAGGAAAAACCATTTTTGTTTGCAGATGATCTTGGGAGGAAAAAAATCAAGAGAATCAACTTAAATATTACTATAAATGAGAATTCAGTGTGATCACAGAAATAAAAATTCATATGCAGAAAATAGTCTATGTACAAGTAACTGCCAGTAAGAAGATACATTGTAAGAGAAAATCCCATTCATAAATAGTAACAAAAAGATGAAATACCTAGGAACAAGCTTAAAAAGATACGTATAAAGCTTAGATGATTAAAATGTTATGATTCTTGACAAACATAAAACTGAACCTGAACATAAAGAAAGATACAACACATGCTTAAATGGGAAGAACAGTTTTCATGAAGATGTCAATACTCCCTAACCTAATTAATAAATTTAATGTAATCTTCCCTCCAGCACACTCACCCCCCAAAAAAACCCTGAAAAATTTTGACCCAGATAAGATGATTCTAAAGCTTATATGGAAAAATGAACAGGAGTACCAGGAAAACAACAACAACAAAGTAGCAATGAGGGGAGAGAAGCCCTACGCAGTATTTTTTTTTTTTTTTAAAGATTTTATTTATTTATTTGACAGAGTGAGAGACAGCGAGAGAGGGAACACAAGCAGGGGGAGTGGGAGAGGGAGAAGCAGGCTTCCCGCGGAGCAGGGAGCCCGATGCGGGGCTCGATCCCAGGACCCTGGGATCATGACCTGAGCCGAAGGCAGACGCTTAACGACTGAGCCACCCAGGCGCCCCAGCCCTACTCAGTAGTAAAACATGCTCTAAATCTTCAAAAAGGAGTGTGAAATAGGCACATGTATAGACAGAGATCAATGGAAGAGGATAAAAAATGTGCCAAATGAGACATAAATAATACAGGAATTTAGTATACGATAAAGGTGGCAGCACAAATCTCTGGAATAAAGATCATTAATTTTTTTCCAGTGTTGGACAACAATCCTCTAGAAAAAAATGAGCAAAGGAAAAGAATAAACAGTTGGAAAACAGAAGAAATTACAAATGGCCCTTAAGCATATGACAATAGCCTCAACTCCATTCATGTTATGGGTTGAACTGTTTCCCTCCAAAATTCATATGGTGGAATCCTAACTTGCAGGACTGCAGAATGTGACCTTATTTGGAAATAGAGTCTTTACAGAGATAATGAAGTTAAAATGACGCCATTAGGGTACACCCTAATCCAACATGACTGGTGTCCTTGTTGAATGAAGAAATCTGCACACAGACATATATAGAGAGAAGACAAGGTAAAGGGAGCCAGAGAGAAAATGGCCACCTACAAGTCAAGAAGAAGGCCTGGGACAGGTCCTCCCTCACTGCCCTCAAAAGGAACCAACCCTAATGACACCCGGATCTTGGACTTCAAGTTACCAGAACCGTGAGACAAATAATTTCTTTTGTTTAAGCCACCTAGACTGCGGTACTGTGTTAGAGCAACCCCAGAAAACTAATATAGCTTGCAATAAGAGAAATGCCAAAAGTTATAAAATATATACCATAGCCTTAAAAATGATTGCCTCTTTGTGTTTGAGTAAAAGACGTCTTCCAACTTTATCCTATATACTTCCATGTTGTTTTAATATTTATAACATATCTTACATTTGTAATTCAAAATTAAGTAAAAAATTCAATCTCATAAAACTTATTTTTTAATCTCTTATTTTTATACAAATACATATGTAAACATATACAAACACGCCATTTTTCTTTATGATGGGGTCAATCATATTACAAATATTATTCTATATTTTTAACTTAAAATATGCTGTCAGCAAAACACATTTATCTCAATTCTCTTGAAAGGCTATGCTATATTTCATTGTTTGTATGTAATGATGT
Source organism: Phoca vitulina (assembly GCF_004348235.1). Lineage (NCBI taxonomy): Eukaryota > Metazoa > Chordata > Mammalia > Carnivora > Phocidae > Phoca > Phoca vitulina. The sequence continues at coordinate 14,697,979 of NW_022589708.1, read as the reverse complement.
TTATATAATCAATAGTCTATTAATGGATAAATTATTTCTTATTTCTTTTTTTAAAGTAGGCTCCATGCCCAGCATGGAGCCCAGTGCAGGGCAAGCTCATGACCCTGAGATCAAGACCTGAGCTGAATAGATCAAGAGTTGGATGCTTAACCAACTGAGCCACCCAGGTGCTCCACTGGATAAATTATTTCTATCTCATTAAAAACAACGGTAACAATCATACGTATACATATACCTTTTCTTTTTCTTTTTTCTTTTTTTAAAGATTTATTTGAATGAGAGAGAGAGAGAGAGAGTGTGTCTGTGTGTGGGGGGAGGGGCAGAGGGAGAGGAGGAGAGGAATCTCAAGCAGACTCCTCACTGAGCATGGAGCCCTATGTGGGGCTTGATCCTGCGGCCCTGAGATCATGACCTGAGCTGAAATTAAGAGTCGGCCTAACTGGCTGAGCCACCCAGGCACCCCGTCATTTCTCTTTTTTAAATGTAAATTTGTTAAAGTGAATTGCTGGGTCAAAGGGCACACATATTTTAAATTTTTATACATACCGTAATATTTCCTTAATTTATACAGCTACTGTACGTATGAGTACATGAGAGTGCTCACTTGTCAATACACTTGCTAACACTGGATATTATTAATCCTTTAACTCTTTCCAATATGATAAGAGAAACATTTCATCTCATGTTCTGTGCATTAAAAATTTTTGAGGTAATTATGTAAAATTTCATTTTTCTCTTCCTTTTACTTTTTTCCTTTTCTCCCCCTTCTCTGTCTTATCTCTTTCCCTTCAAAACAGTTATATCACACCACTTACAGAATCTTCTTCTGCATTGAAATGGTCTTAATTATTTAATTTATTAATTAAAAATACATGAGTGTGTTTTATTTTTTTAAAAAGATTTTATTTCTTTTTTGACACAGAGAGACAGCGAGAGAGGCAACACAAGCAGGGGGAGCAGCAGAGGGAGAAGCAGGCTTTCCGCCAAGCAGGGAGCCCGATGCGGGGCTTGATCCCAGGACCCTGGGATCATGACCTGAGCCGAACGCAGATGCTTAAGGACTGAGCCACCCAGGTGCCCCCGTGAGTGTGTTTTAAATACTGAACTTCTCAGAAAATAACCACACTAGTTTTTTTAAGGAATACAGAAAGTCAAGATGAAACACAATTTCATGCTTATGTGAGAAAGTTTATATATATAACATTTTTATGTTTATATTTAACATTTGAACTTCTTGAAAAAATAAAGCTGAGGAAATTAAGAATTTTATTCTGAACCACTGGAAAGAATTATTGTTCAGGATTAATATAACCTGTGAAAGTCTCTAACACGGACTAGAGCTCAGTGCTATTTTTAAAAAAGAGTAAAGAAAAACAGAGAACTAGGCACTGATGAGGAAAGAATTACGAGGCAATCAAGAAGTTTATATCAGCTTTAAAGGCATATTCAACACTTATTTGTTGAAGGTTTATGCTGAGTGATGAAATGCTCAGGTAACCACAGTTTAATCTTGGAAATGGAAGCACATCGAAACCGAATCACGCTCCAGCCCTAAGGCTGCGAGAATCAGGAACACACGGGAAATCCCTATGCTGTAGGAGATTCGTTTAGGAGATAGGAGGTAATATTTCTAGTTACTATGTAAGTCTTTTACTAAATCTCAGGGCTTGGATTTTACCATTTGGGAAATTTGATATAATCTTAAAGACAAACATTTTTTCTTTTTTTACCGCTGTGTCAGGAGGCTAATGCCACAGCACCCGGATCTGTGGTGACATGAACTGAAGTTCTATCCATGGGGGAAGAGATTCTCTATCCATGTTTTTAATTTGTGAGCTTAGTCCATACAAAAAGGAAATCCTTAATAATGTCACAAATTTCTTAAAGAAATTCTGATCTAATTTACATTTACATTTAATAAATTCACCAAGAAATGAGTTTGTAATCTATTATAATCTCAGTTAATGCAACACCACCGCAGAATGATGACTTACTTGCATTTTTCTTCTTGTTCTCAAGATGATCTAACAGTTGTCGTATCTCAGTGTCATACTCCACCCATTCTGGGACAATCCTCGCAGCAGCTTCTAGCTTGGGTTCTTTTGTTTTGGGATTATTGCACTAAAAGTTTAAATAAAGTTTTGTTAATGAAAAACTATTATCCTTGTATGTTAATTATACTTCAATTAAGGAAAGAAGGAAGGGAGGGAGGCAGGGAAGGAAGAGGGAAGGAAGGACTGACTGACCATTGTTCAGAAAACATAAAGGAAATGCTTGAGGACATTACTATGTCACTAGAGCAAACAAAACACATTTTGTAAAAAGCTGAGTCCTAAATACTAAATATTTAAAGTACTACAATTAGTTTAATAGGGAAAGGATCAAGTGAAATGACAAATCATACTTTATGTAAGCAAAAAGTGTTTAATGCAAACACCTCAATCAGAAATTTAAACAAAAATTAATTAAAAACATTCTGATGCTTAACAAGGAGTTTGTCAAACAATTCTGCAAACTGTTTTGACAAAAGGTCTAATTACATGACCATTTGTAAAAGAACATAGGAGACTACATTAATAAATATTTTCTTATCTTTTCTTTGGATTAAAGTCTGGTTTATATGCTTTATGTTTTCCACAGACAAAAGTATTTGTTAGCCTTTAGAAATTCCTTGAGTTTCTTTAGCAAAAACATTCATTCCCCTTCTTATGCCTCTGTTCTAATTAGCAACTGTGATGCTATTAAAAATCAGTTAACTAGAAAAAAAAATCAGTTAACTGGAACTCATTTGTCAAAATATTGATAGATGTGAAATTCAGAGTAGTTTATAAATCTCATGTCTAAAAATATTAACTAGTCTATCTGACAGACACAGTGGGAAACCAGTGGATTCAGATCCTCAGTCATGGTTCCAACTCCACTCTTTCTAGTAGTGCGATCCATACATTTCACCTATATGTGTGTCCATGTGTGTTTTATGTGTTATGTGTGTGTATGTGTGTGGGGGGTCCTAGTGCTTCATCATAGAGGAGGTAGATAATCTCCAGGGTTCCACTGACACAGGATCCATTTAAACTACTCAATGAACAATTGGCCCTACTATGGAGTTCCTTGGGAAATTAAAGGTTAAAAGGCAAAACGTATCATAGGAGAAGGATCTGATTCTGGATGTAGGGGACAGTCCAGCTGACAAAGGTCTGCTAATGCGCTGCATGGGAGTTGTGAGGAGAGAGGTCACAGGTGCCCCCAGAGTGTTTGGCTGAAGCCATGTGAAGAATGGAGATGCCACTGACTGAGACATGAAGGACGGTGGGAGGAGCACAAACGTCCCCAAGTTCCACAAGCCTCGCCTTTGCTCTCTACAAGGCATTCACAGAGGATGCATCTTGAAGCTCACGCTCTGTGACATTTTCTTATAGTTGCCACAGCTTGCTTTCTCCTTAATTCCTTGTGGGAAAGCTATTGGTTATAAGCCATGAACCTGCTGTCTTGATCCTTTCCTCACCAAATATTTTCAGTTCATTCCATTATGGACTTTTTCGATAGTAATAAATTCCTGAAGTAAGTGGGAAAAGAGGATTTTCTTTGCAGAAATTAACCTTACAGACAATATGTTCTATAAAGTGAAGATAATGGAAACATTTTCTTTCATTTTGTGTCAGAAACTGTTAAAAATACTATGTTTTCCTTTTTTTTTTGTGCTATAATTTTTTCCCCCTATAATCTCTATCAGTGGTACTTAAACAGGGCTATTATGCCCCTCAAGGGAGCTCTGACAAGGTCTGGACACATTTTGGGTGTCACGGCTCGGGGTGGGGTGGGGTGGGGTGATACTGCCATCTAGTGGGTAAGGCCAGGGATGCTGCTAAACATCCTACAAAGAGCAGGACGGTCCCCACAATTGCGGATTATACGGTCCTAAATGTAAATAATGCCCAGGTTGAGAAACCTGATTATTGAAATGGAGCTGAGACAGTATCCTAACATTCAGAAATGCTCTCCTTCTCACCTTCAATACCATTAATCATGCTTTCTCCTCTTCATTAGGCCATTTCCTTGGGATTTTTCTGCACTCCCTTAACTTTTTCTCCAAGAAGCTGGCCCAAATTAGCATGTTCTCTCATTTTGAAGTGTTTCTGTGGGAGGGATGGCTAGCTGTCCACCAAAATTTATGCCACCTTTTCTCTATGTAGACCCATCACTAGGAAGTAGCCCATCTGGGAATGCCATTTCTCAGCTCCTCTGACATCTAGATGTGGCCACACAACCAATTCCCACCCAAGGGGCCACAGCTTTTAGGAGTCAGGAAGCATTCCTCACACTTCTTACCTCCCCTCCAGATCAACACTTCACAACAGAAATATGATGGAAACTACATATGTCATCTTAAATTTTCTAGTAGCCACATATAAAAGGAACAGGTGAAATAAATTTTAATACTGTATTTTATTTAACCAAATATGTCCAAATTATCAGTCAATATGTAATAAATATAAAAGTTAGTAATATGAGATATTTTTACCTTCTTATTATAGTACCGAGTCTTCAAAATCTGGTATCTTATACTTTACAGCACATCTCAGTTCAGACTAGCAACATTTTAAGTGCTGAATGGACACATGTGGCAAGTGGCCACCGTCCTGGACAGATCAGCTCCAGATGGATACAGATGATGACAGGACCTCAGAGGATGAAGTAGCCCCAGGTGGATGGAGGCCGGTCCCTGAGTCATGATGGACAGGGAAGCTACTCACTGACAGAATACTCACTTAGATCTGTATTCAGGTGAGTAAGAAACCACTGAAATTTGGGGTTTGTCATAGTTAGCTCATGCTAACTATCTCTAAGTGTTAGAGATCCCAAGGAGACCTTCCGTCCCTAATGTATGAGTCACAACCTTTTACGTCCCAGCACAACCTTAACAATCTCTTAGGAGTTTCGTTATGTTCTTGACCTCTCTTTAGAACATTCCCTTGCTTTCTTCTTAACAATGCCATCTTACTTGTTTCTGCTACATTCTATCACCTTTGACTGAAACCTAACATACTGGCATGCTACTTTTTTTTCTATACATTTCTACACATACCTAGAAAAATGTCTATTTTATTGTCCTGTCTTATTTTGTTCAAAACTGTATGAATGCTAATATTTTGACAGCTTATTTTTTACTGAAGATCTTGTAAATAATTATTTAAAACTTAAATTAGCACAAAAAACAAGATGGTCAGAAAAAGAATGACAACATCTCGTGACTACCAAAGACAATAAAATATTAGAATGTGACTTTGAGACAGACTAAATAAATTAGTTTGAACTATTTCACATTTAGGAGACTTACACTGTGTAGCATAGTTAATCTACTTAAAATTAAAATGAAAAAAAATTTCTCACAAGGAAGAAAAACAGACATGTATAGGATAATTTAGTAGACACAGAATTATTTCGGTTGTCTTCATTTGGGGAAAATATTGGCAGGAGAACCAAACTGGTTATATATTAAGATAATAGTTAATCCATGAACACTTCAGGCAGCTCCTGGCCTTTCTTTCAGAAGCCCCTGAAAAGTGCCGAAAAGAGTAATGCAGCAAGCCCGAGATCGGATCCTTCGAAAGGCCTGCTTGCAAGGATGGCCCCTGGCTGGCTTCTGGGCACTTGGGTTTCAGCAGTGTTCCCACCATCCCTGGTAAGACTGGCTCACAGTGCCTAAACCCTGCCAATCCCGTGGTTTATGCTGAACCTGCTTTCCTTTTGATTGTTGGGAATTTTCAGTGTTTTTACGTATTAAATGCCTGGTCAACGCGACAGGCAGGGGGAGTGCTTGTGCGAGCAGCCCCCGCTGTAGGAATCCTGGGCCCTGGGTTCCTAACCAGCTGCCCTGGGACACAGCACCTCACCAGTGTTGTGGAATTCCCCACAGCTTACGGGGTTAAGCTGCTCTTGTGTGACTGCACAGGGAGAGGGCTCCTGGAAGCTTGCACCTGGCTTGCTCTGCACTTTGCCCCAGACACCTCTTCCCTCTGTGGACATGGATTTGTACCCCCTGGAATAAAGCACAGCCATGAGCAGGACGATATTCTGAGTCCTGGGAGTCCTCTTAATGGTTCCTCAAAGCTGGGGGTGGTCCTGGAGGCCCCTGACACAGCCCTGTACTTGGCCGACCTAAGTAAACAGAATGGTACTAACAGACGAAGCAGCTGGGTGCCACAGGGGTGCCATTCTGTCTATAAAAGAGAAACAATTCTATTGGAACACGTTCACACCTGCCTGCATGCAGAGGACAGCACGCACACTCACCAGATCAATGGTTTTGGCTCTCTGTTTGGAGTCATCATCACACCACGTTTCACACCACAACCAGTCTTGAGGAAGAGACTTAATGGCGACTTGGTAAATCATATTATTGGGAAGATCCTATGGAAACAAGTGATTTAAACAAGGAGGTACAGAAATTAGAGGGAACAAGGTCAATTAGATTAAAAACAGGTTCAAAAAAAAACATTCGCAGATCTAAGGTACTGATTTTTAGGCTATTAAATACTTAATATGACCCAATCACCTTGTGTCACGATGAACCCGTGCACTAGAACGACACCCACAGCTGTCCTGGACGTCACCCCAGGTGTCAGGGATGCAGCGGGAAGCCCAGACACCCACCACCCCACAGACCCCCAAATGGACAGGCTCCCTGCCTCCGCCTGCCCCAAAGCAGCGCAACTGGTCACCCGCACTGGGCCTGCTCTTGCCACTGCTGTCAGAAACCGCCGCGCCCTCCAGATTCGGAGGTGACCCTTCATTTCCCTGTTAGGAAACAATGTTCCAGGGATTCTCACATCCCTTCATGCTCCGAGCTTTCTAAGCAAAGACTGCTGGCACCTGGGTTAAAAAAAGTTTCTAAGGCAGATGAGCCTCATAAGTGGCAAAAGAGCTCGGAGTGCTGCCTGTAAGCACGTGCGTGACCGAGCCCAGTCAAGTCTTCGGAGGAGATGGCCATCCCTGGGTCCACAATGATTCCAGCCTCGTGAGAGACTGTGGAGCAGAACACCAGCTACGTCAGGCCCAGATTCCTGGCCCACTGAAACTGTGTTATTGCAAGCGGTTATGTTTTCAGGTAAGCCGTTAGGGAGTGATAGATAATGAATATAGGGTTGTTGCAGAATTTGGATTTTCCAAATAAAGCTGCTTACAACTATTCATGCACAAGTCTTTGTATAGACATATGCTTTTATTTCCCTTGAAGTAGAATGACTGGTCATAGGGTAGGTGTAAATTCAAATTCATAAGAAACTGCCAACTGTTTTCCAAAACGACTACAGCATTTTACCTGCTCGTCAGCAGTGTATGTGAGTTCTAGCTGCTCTGCATCCTTGTCAACACTTAGTGTGGTCAGTCTTTTTAATATCAACCATTCTAATAGTGTGTGGAACAGTTCATTGTAGTTTTAATTCTCATTTCCCTAATGACTAATGATCTTCAGCATCTCTCCATGGACTTATTGCCACTTGGTCATCATCTTTGGTGAAGGGTCTGTTAAAATCTGATTTTTTAAAATGAGATTGTTTTCTTATTAATGAGTTGGTTTTTTTTTTTAAGATTTTATTTATTTATTTGACAGAGAGAGACACAGCGAGAGAGGGAACACAAGCAGGGGGAGTGGGAGAGGGAGAAGCAGGCTTCTCGCCGAGCAGGGAGCCCGATGTGGGGCTCGATCCCAGGACCCTGGGATCATGACCTGAGCTGAAGGCAGATGCCCAATGATTGAGCCACCCAGGCGCCCCTTATTAATAAGTTTTAAGAGGTCTTTTATATATTTGTCAATTATTTTCTTATGTGAATCACACTTTTAACGGGTCTAAAAATATCTGCATAAACAAAGGCCACAGAGACTTATTTTCTCCTATCTTCTAAAAGTTTTATAGTTTTACATTATATCTTTAGATCTATGTGTTTTGAGTTAGTTTTTCCATGTGGCATGTGTTATGGATGGTAGTGTTTGTCTTGAATTAGACGTGGATGTCTAATTCTTCCAGCGCCATTTGTTTAGAAGGCTGTCCTTTCTCCACTGCACTGCCTTCACACCTCTGTCAAAAGTCAACTGTTCACATGTGTGGGTTATTTCTGGAATCTCTATTCCTATTTATGGATTAGAATGATCTATTTTTACACCAAACCACACCGTTTTGATTACAGTAGCTTTATAGCAAGTCTTGAAATCAGGCAAAATAAGTCTTCAAACTCTATTCTTCTTCAAAGCTGTTTTGGCTATTTTGGGTCTACTGCATTTCTATATGAACGTAATTTTAAAAATGCTATTAGAAATAATATCATCTTTTTAGTTTCAATCTCCAACTGTTGCTAGTAAATAGAAATACAGAATTGATTTTCATATATTGATCTTATATCTGCAGTATTACTAAATATAATTATTGACTCCATATAACTTTTTAGTAGATTATAGAGGATTGTCTACATAGATGATTCTGTCTGAAAAAAAGTTACTTATTCCTTGCCAATCCAATGCCTTTTATTCTTCTTGCGTTGCTGTACTATCTAGTACCTCTACTACATACTGAATAGAAATGATGAGTAGATATCTTTTCTTTGTTCCTGATCTTAAGGGGAGAGTATTCAGTATTTCACCATTAAGTATGTTAGCTACAGGTTTTTCATAGGTGTCTTTTTTTTAAAGATTTTATTTATTTGAGAGAGAGAGAGAAACAGTGAGCACAACAGGGGGGAAAAGCAGAGGGAGAGGGAGAAAGAATCTGAAGCAGACTCTGCACTGAGCATAGAGCCTGATGTGGGGCTTAATCCCACGTCCACGAGATCATGACCTGAGCCAAAACCAAGAGTTAGATGTTCAACCGAGTCACCCAGGCGCCCCTCATAGGTGTCCTTTATCAGGCTGAGGAAGTTCCCTTCTTGTCCTAGTTTGCTGAGAGTTTTTATTAGGAATGGATATTGGAATATATCAAATGCTCTTTTGTATTAAGCTGATCATATGGTTTTTCTATTTTTTGGTTTGTTAATATAGTGAATTATACTGACTGGTATTCTAAAATGGAATGAACCCAGGGATAAAGTCCATTTAGTTATGATACAGGGTCTCTTTTATATATTGCTGGATTTGGTTTCTTGAGATTTTTATTAAGGATTTTTACATCTGTTCATGTGGGATGTTAGTCTGTAATTTTCCTTTCTTGTAATGTCTTTGTATGGTCTTAAAGTCAAGGGAATGTTAGCTTTGTAGAATGAGTAGAATTGGTATTATTTCTTTAATGTTTGGTAGAATTCACTAATGAAGGTATCTGGGCATGGAGATTTAAACTAAACTCAGTTTCCTCAACTGACATAGGACTATTCAGACTATTTCATTTTGAGTGCATTTTGGTAGGTTGTGTCTTTTAAGTTGCTGACTAGATCAGACTCTTTCTAACTAACTAGGAACCATAGATTCTTCTGAATTGAAATATACAGATATCCTGTGTATGGGTTTGCCTTTCCTGCTCGCAGAGACTTAGCACCATTATCCAAGGGCTTACAGAGCTATCCCACTGAGAGAGGATTCCATTTAATATTGCAGTAGACCAACAGACCTACTTGACAGCAAGGAAAGGAAGCTTGGCAGGGGGCACATGACCAAGAGATCCCATGGTCCCATCTCATACTACACCACCCAGAAGCTGCTGGCCTGACAAAGCAATAGAATGATTTTTGGAGACAATACCCTGCAAGAGTGGGGTGCAGCATTATATTCTAAATCACCAACCATTATATGGTGCTGTGTTACCACATGGAAGAAAGACATGGATCTAGGGAGCAAAGAAGTGATCCTGCTTATCCTCACTCCCAGTGACCCTCTTGGGGAAGCTGTGCTTGTTATCCCCATAATTCTGGGAGATCTGGGTCATATCATTAGGTTAAGTAACTCTAGAAATTAGTTGGATATTGAGAAAAAAGGTGTTTATCTATTAGGTAAAACAAAATGTAAGGCAGTAGCCAGGTGGGACGCAGGACGAAGGGAGTTTGTCTTAAAGATCGGAGACAGAGACATATTTAACTGATGATGGAAGTGAGTAAGAAAAAGGTACGGTAAGTGAGCCAGGGCACGTGGTGGGATGAAGAGGCCTAAGGATGGAAAAGTGAAGGTAAAATATGATTAGTTTTGAAAATGTTGAGCTGAAAGTGAAAAATTATATGTAAGTCAAGACAGCTGAGATATCTAATACAAAATTGTACCAAGGGGAGAAAGAGGCTGAAAATGTCAGATTTTGAAGTCTACAGGAAGGGAACTGGAGCAGTCTGGATCCATGTCTATGAACATTCTACCTACCTGATCGAGGTTTGAAAGGCTGTTTGGATCTTGACTGAGAGCTTGGTACTGGCCCCGGAGCCTGTCTCCTGCTGCAATTCTCCTGAACTTCTTGAGATCCACCACATACAAGGCGCTGCAAAAGTGAAGAGTCTGTGGTGGCCCATGTTGTTCATGTATTTTTACTCTCCCCCAGTGACGGTCCACAGTAATGGGACTGACTTTAGATCTCCCTGGGTCTAATAATAATGAACCCTTTCATAAATTTTCTCCCCATGTCCACACTGTTTCCGAGGGGTCTGAAGTTTGTTATAATACTGTTAGGATCCATACCCTCGTAGAGTCACCTCAAGTTTTTCCAAGATACCATGAAAGTCATGGCTCTACAAAACAACAGTTTTGAAGACAGTATGCTCATTTTGCTATGTAACAAACCAGTTTATTCTGTAGTGGTGAGGAGCCTCTCACTTGAGTCCTATTACTTGGGTTTAACTGCCGGCTCAGCTATGCACTAACAGTGTAAGCCTGGGAAAGTCACATGAATGCTGCATGCTGTGGTTTCCACATCTGTTAAATGGTATCCGGATAACGGTATCTCAGAAGGCTGTCATAGGGATTTTATGAGTTAATACATGTAAAGTCTTGTAAGAGTGACTGTCATGCCATAAACACTAACTGGTTGCCATTACTGTCTGATTTCTAAGAAAACTGAGTATTGTGATCCAGTAAGTTATTTAGTTACTAAAAAGTAAGAATATAAATTTTCTTACCTAATATGGTATTTCCTTCTTAAAAGATGTGATGCCCAGTATCCTTTTTTCCAGAAACGATATCCATCCATTTCAGTGCGGCTATCACAAAATGGAGTATACCCATAAGGTGCTCCACCCAGATCGAAATCTCGGAGTTCTTTTAGGTCATGTCTCACAATCTAAATAATTAAAATAGTTTCTCTGATGAAGACTATAAAATAATATAATATTATGTTGTTATAATATAATAAGCCCTTTTTATGTGAATCTCAAATCATCACCTGATTGTAGAAATAAAGAGAATTGTGTTTTTCTCACAGCTCTTTCAAGTGGTAGGGAGTTTACTAAGTTCCTTTTTCTCTTGTTCTTACAGGTGAAAAGAAACCAGGGCGCCTGGGTGGCTCAGGTGGTTAAGCGTCTGCCTTCAGCCCAGGTCATGATCCCGGAGTCCCAGGATAGAGCCCCAAGTTGGGCTCCCTGCTCAGCAGGGAGTCTGCTTCTCTCTCTGCCCCTCCCCCTGCTTGTGCTCTCTCTCTCTCTCTCACTCAAATAAAATAAAATTTTTTTAAAAAAAGATGAAAATAAACCTAAAATGTATATGCCTAGTCTATACAACAGTGGTCTTACTCATTAATAAGAATAGTTTCTGTCATTTTATTTTTTAAGATTTTATTTGACAGAGAGAGTATTTGACAGAGAGAGCATGAGTGGGGGAGGGGCAGAAAGGGAGAGGGACAAGCAGACTCCCTGCCAAATGCAGAGACCGACACAGAGCTTGATCCCAGGATCCTGAGATCATGACCTGAGCTGAAGTCAGAGCCACCCAGGAGCCCCTTGTTACACGACTTTAATCAATATAGTTTAAACAAAATGTATTTTGGGAAGAAATGAAGTATTTCACAAGTACATCACTCTTAGTTTATCAAGATATAGATTAATAATTAAAAATCATTTTATGATAAATCTCTATTATTGTAATATTGGCAAATATTAGTCTGAATGATAAAAACCTCTTGGTTACCCTCAGTGGCTTTAATGAAATAACAGTAAGTTCTTTTTTTTTTTTTAAGATTTTATTTATTTGAGAGAGAGAGCAAGCACAAGCAGGGGAAGGGGCAGAGGCGGAGGGAAAGAATCCCAAGCAGACTCCACGCTGAGCCTGATGCAGGGCTTGATCCCATGACCCTGAGACCGTGACCTGAGCTGAAACCAAGAGTTGGATGCTCAACTGCACCACCCAGGAGCATTTTTTAACAGACTCAGGCCTGCTGGAAAATATCACTGTGTAAGTTGGGGGAAGATAGGAGAAATATATTTTATGTTAGATGGTATGTTTGGAAGTGCCTAGTTCATTACCTACATTTGCCTGTTTTCTTAGTTTTTAATTATAATGTTTCATATTTATCACTTTGGAAAATACTACAAAAATAATAAAAGTTTACAATATAAGTAAATCCTAATATAGGATTTGAAAAATATACTTTTTGCCCTAAATAGAAATTGTACTAACTTGTACACTTAATTTATATAATGTTACTATTTACATTTTACTGTTCTTAAAAATTCTGTGTATTTTTCAAATATTTTTTCCCATTAATGATTACAAAGGCATGCAAAGGAGGGAAGGGGAAAAGTCATAATTTTTGGATATATAAATTTTGAAAGCTGAGTACTATAATGGCTTTTGGGGGCCAAATTTGGGACTTTTTTTCCCCTTAAGTGGTAGAATGAGGAGGATTTGGCTAATGCCCACGAATACCGTGGGAGGTTCAGAAGGAAAGGAGAGATGTCTGTAATCGTTAATTTTTTCAGCAAGAAGAAATAGCTCATTTTAAATAAGCAGCTCATATTCATAGGAACTCAGACTACTTTTATTGTGACTAGTATCAGTACTTATTTTTTAATTACCAAAATTAAAAAACTACTATTTCAGAGAGAAAACTGCAATGTCCTAAATAGTAAATGGTACTTCTTGTGATACAACATTTGATTTTCCCCTGGAATTCTGACAGTTTTGTTTTGTTTTGTTTTGTTTTAAAGACGCTTTCCTTATGTATGTTGTATATTTTTATGTAGCATGGCAACAAAGATAATAATGAACACCAGCAATATAAACTGAGCCCTACACTCAAACAGAAGTGCAGAAAAAGTTTAAGTACTACTAAAAACAACAGTTAATCTTATTACCTGGTCAGCATCAACAAAAATGATTTTGTCCACCGCTAGAGGAAAAAGGACATCGAGGAAAAGAATTTTGTAACCCCAAATGATCCTCTGTTTTTCAGTCTGCTGATGAAGCCAGCTGGGCCATTTATACTGCACTAGTTCATACTGGAATCCATACTCCTCAGCCATGGGAGGAATGACCTCCTAAAAACGTACACATACACACAAATCAAAGAATATGTTCAAGGAAGAGGAAGTAGTTTTTGTTTTAGAGAAAAAAATCAACATTTTAAAAAGCAGAGTTTACTATAAATTGTTACAAATGACTTGGTAAAATGCCTAAACTACTTCTACAACTTATACCTACTAATGAGGAATATGGAAATGCTGACAAATATAAAAATACAAGTATACATGAAACTATATAATCTACTGACATTAAAAAATAGGTACACCATATTGAATAGCAAGTTTATTAAGTAAAAAAAATGTTCCCCTAGTTTTTACTACCAATGTTTGACCTGAGAAAGCCTGACTATACAAGGAGAAGCGTCTGGATCTTGGGACACCGATGCGTCACACGGTTCGTGTGTATGTCAACATGCTGGCTGCTCAGACAGACACAACAGGAAGAGGGGGTGCAAAAACCCACAAAATGAGTTGTAAAGTGATAAATTAGGTTTTCTACATGAGTTTTATGTTTGAGATTTATGACCTATTTAATTCAAGAATTAAAAATACAGGGTAGTCCTTATGGTTCTGGATGTTTGGTATTTGGTGCATAGTCTTACAGACTTAGAGTATCTTATTCTGTTTAAAGCAGAGCAGTTAATGAAATGCACTGTTGGCTAAGTTTGGTTCATGAGCCCCAAACTGAGAGGGAGAGTGGTAAAGGTGGGGGTGGGGAGGGAGATGGGTTAGCAAACAGAGAATTCACTTTTTCCTTCTCAGTTCTCATTTGTAGCTTGTTGCTGGTTATACACCTAGTTTAATTTTCTTCCTGCTTTTGTAAGAATAGTATAGATTTAAATTACGTTCCTTAGTGTAAGCACTGGTTTTATCTGTGAACTGAAATGCTGCAATTATGGCTAGAATGGTTGCTGATAATCATTGTTTTGATTTCAAAACTAAAAAATATATATATATATATTAGGAGAAAGTAGAAAAGCTCTCTAATCAGCAAATATGCATTAATATTTTCACTGAGCATGCACTAGGTGCTAGGCACTATTTTAGGGCCTAGAGATACAGAAGTGAACAAAACAGATATAAATCATGGCCTTCATAAAGCTTACATTTTAGAGGTGGTAGGTAGAAAATAAATGAAAGAGTAAGTCATCTATAGAACATAGTGCTAGGGGAAAAGTAAAAGGGAGGAAAGCAGAGTGAAAAATCAGAAGGGACTAATTTCAGATTGTGTGGTCAGGAAAGGATTATTCCCTAAGTAGGTATAATTCATCAAAGATTTGAAGGAAGAGAGAGATGTTTTGAAAACTGGAAGGAAAGGATCTAGGGTACTAGTAATTTCTGTATAGGACTGCTGGTTACACAGGTGTTTTAACTTTGTAAAAATTCATCAAAGCTGCACACTTATGATTTGTACACATTATACTTCACTGAAAGATTTCAAAAAGATAAACATTTTGCGGGAAAGGAACGAAATTCCCAAAAGAAAAAAAATATTATTTCAGATATGCTATTACTTTTGGCCACATGGTAGAACAAGAACTTTATGCAGGCACAGCATGTATTTCTAGAATGGTATCACTGCCCGCTAAGAGAATCTTCAGATTGTACTAGCTCAGTTTATGTAGAATTAATCCCAGCATGCAGTGTTTGCCTAGTAGGATAACATCAAAAATTCGGTAACAAACTAGTATGACTTCTTGTTTGTATTTATAGGTTCTTTTTCAGTTGTCTTCTGCTAAATGAGCACACGAGGTGGCACTCTTGGTGGTGGTGGCGGGAGAGGATGTGACATAGGGTTAAGCACCTGGGCTTTGAGGGCGGGATGCTTGGGATCAGATCTCAGCTATGTTCCTAATTAGCTGTTTGATCTCAGGCCTGGGCTTTAAAGGACAAATCTTGTTCAAAGAAAGGTTGGGCCCTTTGCCCTGCACTCCTGGGAGGTAAACTCTATCCTTGCCCTGTCCTGCCTTGGGCCACACCAAATAGTCTATGCTAACAATGCGGCTTACAGCTGGGACTCTGAGCCACAAGGTATCAGCTCAACCTCTGGGGGGCTGTAGGCGAAGGTCAGCCACGTGGCAGTCAGGTGGGTCTATGTGGCCAACCCCCAGTAAAAAGTCTGGACACGAAAGTCTGAGTGAGCTTCCCTAACTGGCAACCCTCCACGTATATTGTTACATTTACTGGGAGAAATAAGCTCTGTCTGCCAACTCCACTGGGACAGGACAGCTGGAAGCTCTTGGTCCAGTCTCCCCTGAACCCTGCCCTATGCATATGCATCTCTTTGCCTTGCTCATTTTAATCTGTATTGTTTTGCTGTAATAAACTGTAACTGGGAGTATAATGGCTATCTTAGTTCTGTGAGTCCTTCTAGTTAGTCTCTGAACCTAAGGGTGGGCTTGGATACCTCCCAGCTGTATTGGCCGGTTATGTAATTTCTGAGTCTCGGTTTTCTGGGAATAGAACTTTATGAAGAGCAACTAAATAATGTAGGTAAAGCACTTAGCAATGTGCTGGCAATAGGAATAAAAACATGGCTGGCTAGTCTTATTTCTGCTTTTACCACTGGTTTTGGATTAGAAAAAGAAAACTCCTTTGAACTGCTACTGAATGAGACCCTAACTTACATGAAATTTGATGAATCTGTCATGAGAATAGGGAGACACACGGTACCCCTTGTGGCAGGAGTGTGAGGCTGAGTAAAGGGTAACAGTGGTTGACCATCTGAAAACTTCCCAAGATAAAATGCCTCATTTTAAATGTAGTACCCAAACCACCACCACAGCAATCACCGTGCTGCACGAAGATAAAAGATCCTTTTTATTCTCAGGATTATCAAACTATTTCCTATGGTACAGTGTTCATATTCTCCAGATACTACTGTTCCAGCCTATCTTTGTAAAATTATGACAGAACCTAATTCTTTTTATTGACAATCTGTGCATATCTTTCATTGCCAAATTTTATTATTTAATTATATTCATTTCATATCATGAAATAGCACTAATCTTTCTGATTTTGAGCTTAGTTTAAAATAAACCATCTCTTTCTGTCCTTTTAAACACTTCTTTAAATAAAAACAGCATAGAATTTTTCTTTAGATAAAAGAAGAGTGAATATCGAAGTTTTAAAAATTGATTAAAAATAGTAATTTAAAAAGACTCATTCTGAAATTATGTGAACTTACAATGATAAAAGAATTTACTATTCAAACATTGAACCATTCTATAATAAAGATTAATGTACTTACTTTAAATGTTGGTGAGAGATAATTTTTTAGAAACCAGAATTTCACGGGTGTTTTGGTGTTACGTAAAACAGAAAGCATCATAATTCTGTATAAAGGAACGTTAAACCCAGTGAGTTAACATTAATAGGAGTTCACCCTGCTTTTTCTAAGGCTTTTAATTATTTTATATATATATATATATATATATATATATATATATAATTACTTAAAGATATTAAGCTTTCACTATGAATTATGGAGAAATAGACTGAAGAACCTTCACAAATTATGGTTCCTCATCAAGTATGTAATGTGTAAGGATATATACATACAAACATACACACACATACCATGCAGAATAAACGGATTGCTTTTCATTTTTTCCAATTGACTCTGAAATAGTCTTGTTTAGTTGAACTACACTCCAATCTCCATTCTTATTTACTATGTCATTAATATCAGGTGTACAAAACTCCAAGAGCTGAATAACCTGTATTAGTAAATTCACTGGACAGGTCACTTGTCTTGCTATGCTAGATCTCTGACTAGAGAAGATACAGATGTATCTAAATTTCCATGTTAAAATATCAACACATATTCAAGTATTTTTGAGGGATTCTCTGATATCCTTCTATATACAAAGTTAAAAAAATAGCCCTTTGTAGTTTGGAATTAAGCTTTCCTCCTCTTATCCCACTCATATTTTCTATAAAATAAGGAATTTCCTCACCAGAAAAGGGAAATTTACTATATATACTTTTCCTCACATATTACATTATTATAACATATGTTCATTTCCTAGCCATACAGAACAGCAGCATTCCAAATCAATCAAACTCATGAAATGTCACTGTATTTTTTTTTAATTTTTTTTTTTTTTTTTAATTCATGAGAGTCAGAGAGAGAGAGAGGCAGAGGAAGAGGGAGAAGCAGGCTCCCCGCCTAGCAGGGAGCCCGATGCAGGATTCGATCCCAGGACCCCGGGATCATGACCTGAGCCGAAGGCAGACGCTTAACCATCTGAGCCACCCACGCACCCGTATTTCATTTTATTTTTAAAAAAGATTTTATTTATTTGAGAGAGAGAGAGATAGCGAGAGAGAGCATAAGTGGGGAGGAGAGGGAGAAGCAGGCTCCCCATGAGTAGGGAGCCTGAAATGGGGCTCAATCATGACCTGAGCTGAAGGCAGACGCTGAACCAACTGAGCCACCCAGGTGCCCCTCACTGTATTTTAAAAATATACTGCTTGGTGTACTGGGGTAGCTCAGTCGGTTAAGCATCCAGCTCTTGATTACAGTGCAGGTCATGATTTTGGGATCATGGGATCAAGCCCCGCATTGGGCTCCATGCCCAGCCTGGAGCCTGCTTGAGATTCTCTCTTTTCCTCTCACTCTACCCCTCCCCCTGCTCGCGCTAAGTGAATAACATCTTTAAAAATATATATCTATATATACTGCTCTTATAATTTTAGGTAATCTCAGGGTCACGAGATCAAGCCCCACATCTGGCTCCATGCTCAGTGGGGAGTCTGCTTGAGATTCTCTCCCTCTGCTCCTCCCCCGACTTGCTCATGCACGCTCACTCTCTCGCTCTCTCTCTCAAATAATCTTTAAAAAAGAAAGAAAAAAGCAAGGTGCAGAACAACATAAATTTTGTTACTACTTAAGTAAAAGAAGTTAAAAATGAAGAAAATATAGTTGCTTATTTACATGTATCTTTGGCAAGATATGAAAATAATAATACTGGTTTCCTGTTGGAAGGAGACTGGGTAATAAGAAAACAGGTGGACTTTTTCACTGTACATTCTTTTATTCTTCTGAACTTTTGAAATTCCTTTTGAACCATGTATTACTTTTCAAAGCATTAGATAAAAATATATACCTACCTTAAAAAGCGTTCATATAAATGGCCAGAAGCAACTGAAAATATGTTTAGAACATCTGCTTCCTTTTTGTCTTTTTCTTTATGCAAACTTCTTGTGAAACTTGGAATAAGAAAGTAGTGATTGACAGTTTCTTAATATGGATTTACAAACTGTACATACCTAAATACTAAATTTAATATGCAATAAAATTAGGTAAGCCTCTCAAAATAAGCCCCATCTCATATACAAAAGTGACTGAATCTTTTATTTGGGGTATTCATAATGTAAAATTGTTTTTCTTCCTAGGTAAAAATTTTATTCAATTAAAATTTTCATTTTTATATGCACAGATATTTAGAATGACTAAAATTTGGAACAAAATAAACTTATAATCACTACAGATATATTTTGCCAAATAGGAATTGTATGACAGCATTTTTCAAATCTTTTCTTATTGTAATTTCCCAGATAAGAAAAACACAGTTGATACTCTGAGCTGATTAAACTTAGGATAAAAAAGTGAAAGCATTATATTATACACAATACTCATGTGACCGGAGGGATTACCGTCCCAAATGCACACCTTCTCCTTTTCTAACACAGCAGTATCTGCTTCTGCTACCTTCGGTAGACTTAGTGGCTGGGCTATTGTTTGATGGTCATCTGTATTCATTCTTGTCTCCACCCTCTGGTTTTAATGGAAGCTAATGGACAAATACCCTTTAAAATGCCCACATTCTGCTTCATTATCCTCTCAAACATACCTACTCTCCAAATGATCTCAAAATGAGGGGGCTTGAGCCCTTCTCAATCAGTAACAGTTCAATGCACATAAAGGAATAGGAACACCATTCTTATCAAACAAGAAGTCAACTACAGAAAGAGGCCTAAACTGGGCACAATCCTAAATGATGGGAGTGCTTCTGATTGGCAAAATAAAATCTGCCTAGGTTGTTGAATCTATTTGGCCTAAAGTAAGAATCTATTTATTTCTTATCCTTGATAAAAATGATCACTGGTTCTCCATCATCAGTCACGTGAAGCTTAGATCTCTGAAACGGACTTTCAAAGTTCTCTACCATGTGGATCTACAGCACACAGCTTTTGTTTTTGCTCACCTAACATCCTTTATATGTCTAGTAACAATAACCTAGTATTTGGAGGGGGGCATTCCTCCTCCACTTTCATTCTGTGAGGTCTAGTGGGACAGGCCCTCTCACTGGCTCTGGAGGTAGGCATACGACCCAAGCACGGTCAGAATTACAGTGACCCCCATTTGGGACAAATGGCTAACAAGTGGACCAATGAGTCAGCCTGGGACTTTATGGAAAGAACCAATCTCTTCCCACTGGAGATGGCAAACTTTTTCTTCTAAAACTTTATCTGAAAATGAAGGAGGCACAGAGAATAGAACTAAGACATGGAGGAAGAATTTCTAGACCACATCACCTGAATGCCCAAAGCCAGCTCTACTCCTGGACTCTCCACATGCGAGCCAATATAGTCCTGTTTTGATTAACTAATATAGGCCCCAACCTAATTTATAGATTCCCTATTATATTCAATGTCCCAGTGTCTCAGCTAAGCTGGGCTACTTTCTGTTCCTATGAACATACTCAATCTTTTTGACTTCATACCTTCGCTCCATCTCCAACTTCTGAGATCCTCTCTCTCCTTCAGAGCACATCTTAACCACACACTTCTCTACGGAATCTTTCTGGAGGTTCCTCCTCACTAGAAACAGCCTTTTGCTCCCAGGGTTCACAGAGCACCTTACTCTAGCTGTCTTACAGTTCTAGTTTCCTATCCTGTTTTAGTAACATTTATGTACCGATCTCATCCCACAAGAGGAGAGGATCTGTGCTTTACTTAGATGTTTACAATCTGCAGGCCTGCCACATACTAGATTCCTGATGGATCTATTGTTATAGGTTAAAACATTCACTAGTAATTACCTTTTAATGGAATCCCATATTCCTTTTTTCTTTTCTTCTTTATCAGTAAGGATATCCTCCTTAATTTTGTCTGGCTTTTTTTGCACCTAGATAGCATGGTAAAGGAAAGTCTTAGAACTGTGCAGCTTTAAATATTATGCCACGTGGTTAGAAAGTGAAACACAGGGCAAGGTAACCCCTGTAAATCTAAGACAGGTGCAATGACAGAGCCAGGGAAGTACGTAAGAGACACAATCTGGTTTCAATCATCAGGTCAACCTCTTGCTGGTAGTTCTTTTGGTGGTTACCTCCATACTGCTAAATAATGTGCTTATACTTATAATTACTGATTTATCAACTTCAGACGTTATCTACTAGCGTATCTAGAACCACAAGGTTTAGACCTTTTTCATTCTCTGTGATGACAGAGGAGTAGCTCACTTATATCACTCTTCCTCTCTGGAAGTTTTGGCAGTAATATCATTATCATTAGTTCTACTGAGTGTCTTTGTAGCTTCAAATACATAAATATATATTTTTTTTGCTCCAACAACTTCAAGTTTCTCTTGTATACTCTGTAAGATAAGGATACTAATAATATTTCTACCTTTTCCCTCCACCTCCTGCCTTACATTAGCTCAACTTTTACTTTAGCATTGTAAATACAGATAATATCTACATTTACTTTGGTAAAACCTAATTATAACTTCAGCACTTTGCTATGTTTATTCTACAACTTGAAAGTCAGTAGACAGTGCTTATTGTGACAATGTAAATATTATTCACTGAAGAGTCTGCAAGGCCACCAGCACCTTGGATTACCTCTGTGTAGTGACAGTAACATGACCACTGTGCCTCTCACGAGAGACTCTCGATATTTCAAATGGATTCTGCTTTCTCACATTCCTCCAATAGACAAACACTTTTCCTTAGAATTTTATTGCATTTATTTTTTCTTGTGGTGAGATAAATTTCTTCTTTACCATACATCTAATATTTTCCAGTTTATTATTCATGGTCATTGTATGGAATTCCTGTCTTCTTGAAGATATTTTTCTTGGAGCTCAACAATTAACTGCCTATTTCTTTCAAGGCTTTCTTTGTGTTGGTTTTCAGATTAATTTCAGTTTCTCAAAATACCTATCTTCCTCTTTCTTGGTCTTCATCCTCATTGTGCTCGCAAACACCTTCAAGAAGGGGTGTGAAAAATAATTTTTCTAAATCTTCACTCTTCAGAAAATAATTTTGTCTTTGTGTTTAAGAATTTGGCTTAAGAATCCTAGCTTCAAAATAATTCTCAGAACACTAAAGGCTTTGTTTTGCTGTCTTGTAACATCCATCTTGAAAATGAAAAGTCCAATGCTAGTGCTGGTGTCATTCTATGGCTGTGACCTGCTTTTCCTCCTTGATAGTTATTAGGATCTCATGGGGGCCATTTTTTACTCATGCTAATCTGTGGACCCTTTTGACTGAATATTTTTCTCTTATCTGTGAAATATCTTCCCTCCTCCATATTCTGTTCTTTCAATGTGGGAATTCCTATTCATGGGCTGCTGGGGTTGATGGGCTGATCCTTAACGTTGTCTTTTCTGCTCCTTCTTTTCTATGTAATTGTGAGAGATGGACAGTGAGGAGATAAAACTGTGTTATTAAAATCAACTGAAAGACCTAGGTGGTTGGGCTGCAGAAGGTCTGACTCAGGTAGGGCATGATTATTACCCTCAAAGATTTGGTGGCTATGGTCAAAGAGTTCAAACTGCTCTGTCCTACAGACCAACAAGGCAAATTAGAGCCAATACACGGAGTGAAAAAATTCAGCTCAAGAGAACTTAAGCAGCTTTTCAATGGTCAAAATAGCTCAAAGATGGATATGTTCTTTCCTGCCCCCAGCCCGGCAGAAATGGTGTTTGAGACTCTCCTGTTTACAGGACTAGGATAAAACTATCTGGAATACTGTTCCTACAGGGCTTGGACCTTAGTATCTTAAGTAGTTGGTCTGGATTTCGTGGGGTTTTTCATCTGAAATGGCCAGAAAGAAATGTATTCAAGGAGAGACTATGTTACTATTGAGAAAGAAAATCAAGGTCAATACAGGAGAAAGAGAATCAAGATAAATGTGAAGCAACATGTGTAACTGATCACAGGATAAAGGTGATTAGGAACAGGTTATGATGTGGGATGCAAGGTAAAATTTGGTGATACAGTAGTTTAGAATCCGGGCAATATGTAAGGTGTGAGCTTTGGTGGCCTATTGTTATTGGATCTTAGAAATTACAACCACATAGTATTTCTTAGTTATACGTGGAAATTAATTTCTACTTTACTGCATTGTAGATAGAGAATGTACTCTGTACGATTTCATTCTTCTGAAATTTACTGAAACTTGCTTTTCAACTAAATGTAAAGCTAATTTTTATCAACATTTCCTGTGTATTTGAAAGACTGCTCATTTGGTGATACTGGGTGTTGTGTTCTATATGTGTCTAGGTCAGAATTTCTAATCTGTTCACATCTTCTCTATCTCTTGATTTTTTGGTCAGCTTGTTATATCAAGTACTGAGAGACGGGTATTAAAAATATCCCAGGAGCGCCTGGGTGGCTCAGTCAGTTAAATGTCTGACTCTTGATTTTAGCTCAGGTCATGATCTCAGAGATTGAGCCCTGCATCAGGCTCCACGCTCAGTGGGGAGTCTGCTTGAGATTCTCTCCCTCTGCCCCTCCCCCCACCGTTGCATGTGTGCTCCCTCTCAATTAAAAAAATTTTTAAAAATATCCCAGCATGATAGAAAATTTTAAATTTCTCTTTGTAATTCTATTTCTGCCTCATGTAAAATGACCTTCTTTATCTTTAGTAATGTTGTCTTGTCTAATTTAATCTCTGGTATTAGTATAGCTATGCAAATTTTCTTTAGCTTAGTATTGGCCTAGAATACTTTTGCCACTCTTGAGTTTTATTTTCATCTTCACCCTAAAGTTGTATTCTTACGTATTAGGTGTTCTTTCTGCAAACAACATATAGTTGTAATTAAAACAAAAACTAAAACAAAAACCCAATATGACAATCTTTGTCTTTTAATTAGAACATTTAGTCCATTTACATTTAATGTAATTGAGTTAAATTCTAACTTACTATTTTGCTTCCTTTATATCCCATATATTCTTTCTTTTTTCTTATTCCATTTATATTAATTTATTTTATCCCATTTTTCCTCTTTATGGTATTATGCTTTCTTTCTATTCTTTTAGTGGTTATCTTAGAAATTAAATTCATATTTGTCATAAAGTCTGAAAGTAATCATTATCTTTGCTCCAGTCAGTATAAGAATGTTGTATGTATTTGAAAAAAACCCTATTTATCTTATAGCTTAAATGCTATTATGTTTTTTAATTCTGTATATTTTTAAAATCCTCCCAAGACTTACTATTGTTTTATATATTCACTGTTCATAAATTATCCACATATTTACCATTTTCTCTCTTCATTCTTTTAAAACTCAAACATTCCATCTGAGATAATTTTTCTTCTGCCTGAAGTACTTTTAGAACTTCGTTTAGGGTAAGTGTGTTGGTGATAAATTCAGTTTTTTTCATTTGTCTGAAAATACCTTGTTTTATGTTTCCTCTTGAAAGATATCTTTTCAGGGTAAATTATTCTAAGTTGGCATTCCTTTTTTCATTCAGCGCTTTTAAATATCATTCCAGTATCTTCTGGCTTTCATTCTTACTGCTGAGAAATCAATGATCAGACTATCTATAGCTCTTTGAAGGTAATTTTTCCTTTTTTCTCTGATTACTCTCAAGATTTTTTCCTTTGGTTTTCTGCAGTTTTATCAGAGTATAGGTGTAAATTTTCTTTTAATTATCTTGCTTGGGAATCATTGGACTTCTTGAACATGTAAATTGGTATCTTTCATCAATTCATGAAAATTCTCAGCCATTATTGCTTCAAGTATTAAATGTATCTTTTTTTTTTTTTTTTAGAAGATTTTATTTATTTATTTAACAGAGAGAGACACAGCGAGAGAGGGAACACAAGCAGGGGGAGTGGGAGAGGGAGAAACAGGCTTCCCGCAGAGCAGGGAGCCTGATGCGGGGCTTGATCCCAGGACCCTGGGATCATGACCTGAGCTGAAGGAAGACGCTTAATGACTGAGCCACCCAGGCGCCCCCTTTTTTTTTTTTTTATAATGTGAGTATAGTTGACACACCATGTTACATGTACCTCACTCTCTTTCACCTTTGTCTGGAACTCCACTTAAAATGATTTTAATTATTCAATACTCACAAAGCACTTTACAAACTGAACTATCTTATCCTTATAACAGACATGTAAGGTAGGTTCCATTATTAATCACAATTTATAAATGAGGAAAATGAGACAGATAGAGGCTAAGCAATCTGTCCAAGGTCACACAGCTAGAGAGTGGTGGAGCCAGGTTCAGTGCAATCCTGGAATCTTTAATTTCTCACTCTATTCTCTATGCCTTTTATGCTCTCTGCTGCATTATCCTCTTTTTTAATGTCCCTGTTGCATTAGGAATACTTTTTCTAGTCTATCTTCCAATTCACTAATTCTCTCCTTAGCCATGTAAAAGTCATCCATCGAATTCTTAATTTGGGTTATTGTATCTCTCAGTTTCAGAAGTTCTACTTTAAAAAATATCAGATATGCATTTTTTATAGTTTTCTGTTCCCTGCAATTGTTTTCAAGCTTGTCTTTTATTTCTTTAAATATTGTAAGCACAGTTGTTTCAGAGTGTCAATAATTCTAATATAGAGAGTGTTTATATGTTTGCTTTCTGTTGTTTCTGCTGGTTTTCTCTATGTATTTGGATACAGTAATCTTATTCCAGAGACGTATAGGAATTTGGCCCTATACAACCTCATCAATCTGGAACTAATATAGTGCAAATTCAAGGCTCAGAGTTTCCTGGACTACTTGCATGGAACAAATTTGGGTTAAAAGACTGTGTGGAATAATTTACTAGGGTTCATCCTTACCCTGAAGCTACAGCCAGCTTATTGCTGAAAGGGTCTTCTAACAGATTACCCACTTTATATGGGTCCAGGGATTTACTTTCTGTCCCCATCACCCTGCAAATTAAATCAAAATGATAGTTCAGGTGTACCAGGATGGACAAATGTTCTCAGGACAAGAGAAGATTCTGTGCTTGCTTACTTCATTAGGCTCTTATTTTCCCTTTAATTTTGTTTTTGTAGTTCCTTGTTATCCTTATTATTTTATTATTGTCAGCTCTTCATTGCTTTTAAGATGTTTCAAAAACACCCAACATTTTTATTAGTTTTAAGTAGGTGAGTGGTAAGTTGGTCCAAAGAAATAAATCTGCCATCATTAAGAACTCCTCTTCTCTCTCACTCTCTTCCTATTTTGGGGGGGTGGGGTGGGGGGTAAAGGAAAGAAACATCACTTTTTCTTTTCAAGGCTAACTTTTCAACCTGTGTTCCTGAGCTCATCTCTAGAGCCTAATTTGTAACGCTATCTGGTTGGCTATGGATACAGTAGATATAACAGACACATCCTAACTTAGAAAACATTGTTCCTTTTCTTTTATCTTCAAGCTCTCTGCCTTCCCTTCATGAACTTAATCCTCTTTTTCCTTTCATGCCAGAATTCCAATATAACATTTTAGGTAGTAAAATTGCAAAATTAGTTGTAAAATAATATTAATCAATTAAGGGCAAAAAAGATAATTCTTAATACTAGGAACAAAACAGCAAGAGCTTCTGCCTCACACACTTGTACTTCCAGTATTTTGCTCTTGAAGCTGTTTATCACAACAATGACATCTCCCTGGTCTGGTTGAGAGTCAGTTCCTTCATGCCTAAAAGCAGAAAAACATGTAAATGTCCATAATCAGCTCCAGAAAAGACATGTAATTATGATGGTATAAATAACAGAATAAATTCATTTTGCAATAAGCATAAGCGTAAGATCACTGTGTATATATATTTGCTGTTTCTACAGTCAATTAAGATATACTATAATACACTACAATTTTCAAAATTATCCAATTTTAACTTAATACAAATTAAAATTGTACAAAAGTTACTCACTAAATTCAATATTGCCTAATCACTGAGCAAGCTCAAATTATTGCTTATCTTTGCTACTATATACCAAGATTATCACAAAAGTCAAATCTATGATATGTCTTTGATATATTACAATGATAATTAAAATATGAAATGTTTTTGAGACTTTAAAATAAGTTGTTATATATCATAATCTAAGGAATTCTATACCGTCCAACAACTTTTCAATATTCAGCAGCCATTTTCAAATACCAAAATTTGAAGTGTATTGTTAAACCTGTAAGACTGAAAATGTGTCTATGATGGCCACCTGCATCACTTGAATCATTTCTATTTTATATTATAACATATTTCATTGTCTAATTTTCAAAACTGCTTAATCAAATATGACAGCTCTGACCAATAATTTTTGATACCATTCTATGTATAGAAAAATACATAAAATACTGTTAAAAACATTTACAAGAAAGTTGAATTTTGTCCAAGAGGGAATGCAATCAGAGGTCAAATTAGTAGATACTTTGAGTTCAGTCAGATTCACAACATAGCTGAATACTTTCCTAAAAGGAAATTCTGAGGGGTATAGGACTATGCTGACTAACACATGCCTTTGACCCCCCCTTTCATCCAACTCCCCAGCTGAAGTGGTTAAACCAAAGTAGAAGGCACACCCACACCCACCAGTTACCACTAGGAAATAAAAAGGGCTCCAACTTATGTACTAGTAATGTCAAATTTCTTAAATTTTTCAAGAGCTTCCAGTCGTAAATGTTGCTCAAGGGCATCAGCAACTTCAGCCATTGAATCCACTGTCCAGCGAGAGCAGGACAGACCCCGGTCACACACACTGTAGCTAGACCCACACAAGATCTAAAGCAAACTCCTTCCATCCAACCAGATGGTAGAGGTAGTAGTGATGAACACTCTTACTCTATTTCAGGCATCATTTCAAGCACTTTAGAGATGTTGACTCATTTGATCCATATAATCATCCTTTGAGGAGGGTACAATTATTATCCTAGATCCAAACAGCCCAGGTAGCCTGGATCTTCCCAACTGCACTGTTTGATCTTTCTAAGTAAAGCTAAGCAACTAAAACTCATTGCATACATGAGTACAGTCAGCAGCTTAAATGAAGGGAACAAGCTAAGCAAGCAAGCAGAAGACATGGACTTCACTTAGAAAGAATTAATGCAGAAAAAAGGGGGAGAATTCAAATAATTTATATACTCAATGAGATTTCAAAGAAGATTGTATCTCAGTAAAAGCCATTTACCTCAAAATGAAAGGATTCACTACATCTCAGGAAGGATTATATTTTTTATAAAAGGACACACACCTATTTTTCTGGGAATTCTAAATATAAAAATCATTTAAATTTTTGTAGAGGAAAAATAAATCACCCTGCCTCTCATTTCTTATCCAAAAGACTAAAAACTTAATTTACGCATAAAAACTTTAAAGTGGTTTATATAACTCACCCAACTATTTGATAAATATCTTCAGATTTTCCTTCACGTAATTTCAGTATCCAAGCACCTGGGTTTGCTTTTAATTGAAAATATCCCTTTTAGGATGAGAAAAATACGATGATAGCTATAGGACTAAAAATATCCAATTGTTCAAAAACGATTATACATGAATGACTCAAGAGAGTGTTACCTAACTGGAGTGAATAAAATCTATAAATGAATTCCAAAAGGGAGATTTTGCAATACCCTGAATAACACATCATGAAAGTATGATTCCCTTCATTTTTGTTTTATTTAATTACCTTATTTAAGGATTCAATTTTGTTTTCTGGGAGCTGTTCAGCAATAGCAGGACAAAATCGATTTCATCTTATTATTAGGGAAACTTAAGAGGATTTCACCGAAATGTGTAATTAAATACAATTGATTAAGTATGTATAATACTTACGAGATTGGCCATCACTATTGTATCAACCACAACAGGTTTATTTTTTGTGCCCAGTGTAAACTGCAGGCCCCGAGGAGGCTGTTCTGTCATTGTATCAAAGCAACTACCTTCAAGTAGTAGATATTCTAGTTCATATTCTGCTGTAACAGTTCTCTCAATCTGTGGGAAAATAGGTCATTGTTTTGGTATTAGTAACTCTCATCATACAAATTTTGTAATAAATAAATGTAATTATTTTAATATTAGCCAATGTATTGTGGGGGCAACATCAAGTCTTTTATATGAATGACTTAATAGTTGAATCAATTTCTTAAAGACCAAAACTCAGGATGAGTTTTTTTTTTCCTTTCCCATGACGTCAGCTCTACTCCAGCCTCATGATATATGCACCACTATCACAAGCAGGAAAGAGGTCATAAAGTTGTAGTATCTGAAGATCTCTTCAAGGGAGAGTGAGATGGGAAACTCCTCAAAGAATCTGCTTCATTGGTTGTTGCCCTAGAGCTCCTTCAGATCTGGCAAAAAAGCCAACCTATCATCATCCATCACCTTTCTTGTAATTTAAAAAAATTAATGTTTGCGCTCAAAATAATATATGCTCATCAAAAAACAATTAGCAAATAAAAAAATGTGGAAAAGAAGAAAAACAGAAATCACCTACAGACTGAACATTCCTATACATAACACACTGATTTTTCTCTTTTCCATACATTTTTTTTCTAAGAATGTATAACCTGCTTTTTCATTAAGTATAGTTTTCTATGAACATGTCCCTGTCTCTACAAACATCCTTTTAAATGGCTGGGCATTCCAGTTGTTTCCAGCTTTTCCTCTATTGCAAATGTCCTAATATTTTAGGGATAACACTTTTTCTCCACTTCATATGAAAAACATAAGCAAACACAAGAATAAATCCAATGGTAAGTGATTTTTACATAGTTTGGTAATTTTGTTGAACAGATAAGACAGTGATGTTATCTGTATCTTATTTCATTATAAGGTTTTGACACTTTTCAAATGTGTTTAGGCTATAAAGTATTTGAAAATATTCTATATTGTAGAGCTGTTTTTCTTTGTAATTACCACAGAAATAATTATAACCCTTGTGTATGTAGCATTTCTCTTTTAAGTCCAATTCTTAAGAACAAGAAATAAGTACCTTCTTTGACAACAGTGCTTGTTTCAACTTTAGCTGGGTTCTGAATCAGCTGTTGAACTCTTACTAGCCTAGTAATGAGGTTCATATACTTCACTGACTCATGTCCCCAGTGCTCACAGCACTGTGCGCATGCGTGGGTGGAAACATTCACACGAGACAGTCTCAGAATGTGAGAATATTACAAGTTAGAAAAAAGTTGTAGAGCTCATCTAGTTCAACTCCTTCATTTTACAGACAAGGGAACTATACCCCACAGTGGTCATGAAGCTTATATACTTTTCCTTATAAATTAGATATCAGGGCAGAGCCCAAATACGTTCCATCAGGTTGTGACTAATAAAACCTTTATTTTATTTTAATGTGAAACTTTCTCTCGTCCCTATAGGACTGTATAACAGACATCAATTCTGTGGATTTACTCAAACCACAACACCAAATAGCCCAATTTGTTTTTCAAAGAGTTCTTTCTAGTGAATATTTTAAGTTTATTGTTGTTTCATAAAGGTAATTTAAGTTAAATTCATTCCTATTATCAAGGTTTATTTTTAGCAAGGATGGGAATTTGTGATCTTTTGTGATGTTTACATCTCCTTTATATATTTAATTATCTGTTCTAAATATTAACTGTTGACATGAGACATGAATTTAATAGCTTTCAAGTAGAACTTTGGGTGCCTATTAATATCTCTAACAGAAGTGTTTATTGTATTGTTCTGTGGCTAAATAGTAAAGAAGTTAGCTTCTTCCTTTAAAAGAAGTGGAAGTTTAATTATAAAGATTATCATTTGGGTTTATTAACAATTATCTATGGTGCTAAAATAGGAGTTTTTTATTTTTTAAAGATTTTATTTATTTATTTGACAGAGAGAGACACAGCGAAAGAGGGAACACAAGCAGGGGGAGTGGGAGAGGGAGAAGCAGGCTTCCCACTGAGCAGGGAGCCCGATGCGGGGCTCGATCCCAGGACCCCGGGATCATGACCTGAGCCGAAGGCAGTCTCCTAACGAACCCAGCCACCCAGGCGGCCCTAAAATGGGAGTTCTTTAACAATTACATTGGCCACGGGTGTCTAAACTACAGCTGACCCCTGGACAGCACGGGCCCACTTCCACGCAGGTTTTTTTGACACAGGACAGTCCTGTAAATGTATTTTCTCTTCTTTGTAAGAATTTTCATTATGTCTTCTTTTCTTCAGCTTACTTTAAGAATTTAAAAAATTAAGTATTTATTAAGAGTACAATATATAATACATATAACATAAAAAAAGGTATTGATTGACTGCTTATGTTATCAGTAAGACTTCTTGTCAACAGTAGGCTATCATTGGTTAATTTTTTTGGCTGGGGGGTCAAAAGTTATATGTGGATTTTCGACTGTTCGACTGTTAGGGGGGTGGTGGGAGGGGTGGGGATGGAGAGGGGTGGGGTGGAGGGTGGTGGGTGGAGATGCAGGGGGTGGGGTAGAGGGGGGCTGGGGCAGAGTGGGGCTGGGGATGGAGAGAAGTGGGGTAGAGGGCAGGCAGGGAGAGCAGGGGTTGGGAAGCAGAGCACCCAGCCTGCAGCTCTGAGTGGGCACTGTTCCCTGCCTTCTACCTTTTCGGGCTGCTTTCTCTGGCCATGAGTTGTGGGGCAAAACAAGAGCTTGAGATGAAACTGCTCCTTTCAGAGTTAAAAACAAAACCTCAAGGGCAAAACAGGTATTTCACGGTGTCGTTCTAAGTTGCTGTGCATCCATCTCTGTATTCTCTACATTGTTCATCCTAGAGGAGCGCCTGTGAACCAGGGAGCTGAAACCACAAAGCAGGTGAGAGCATCTAGGAATGTGGGAAACTTGGGAAGCTGAATTTGGAAGTTAGAGCAGCTCAAAAATCAAAGGCAAGACTGGATCAGGACCTAGAACCGTAAGGAAGACAACCCTGCGAGCAGCCACAGCATGATCACGCTCTTGCTGCAATTACAGGCGCCCTGTAATTTGCCCTTTTCCTCTTTCCTGACAGGACTTTCCAGGAGCACTTACATCCTTGAGGTAAATATTATCAAGGTCACAGTTGCTGTGCACTGTTTCAACCAACCAGCCTTCAGGAGTAATCATGTTGAGGGTTAGAAGGGGCGCTTCAGGGATATCCAAGAATGTTGCCACGGGTCCAGTAATGCCATTAGCCACTAACACCAGCTCTGGTTCCAGAACAAAACGATAAAAGCTGTCAAAAGAACATAAATAAAAATACATACTGTGACCAAAATTGAGGTTTCTTCTGTAAACATGAGCAAAAAGTCTCATGTTAAAAAAACCAAAACACACTATACTGCAGAAGAGTTAATGCTTATAAACAGTAGACAATCATCTACTATAAGATTATATATATTATATATCCTTGTTAATTATTCCTTAATGAACACGATTAGAATGCCTTTAACATATACTGACTTATGTCTGTTCTGCTAGTTTATGATCTGTATTTGCTCACTGATCCTTCTTCAGATTTGACCATGGTCCATTTTTCAGCCATTTTATTGGATCCTAGCACCACTAATCATATGAAGAGAAATGATAACCACAAAGCAATTAAATGCAAGCAAATTAAAATTCTGGTAAAAGTTCAGTTAAAAACAGGACTGAGTTGAAAACAGCTGCTTATTAACAGAGCTTTAGTGTATTTTGGCCTTATCCCCCAATGAAGAATTAGCTTTATTACTATAAAGAATCGTGACTTTCACTATTTGGAGACAGCAGTCAAGGTGTCAGCTGCGCTGTAGTCAGCTCCAGCCCCTCCCCAGGGGAGGGGACCCACGTTGAAGCCAGTGCAATGCCCCCCTAGGGCCGCTGGAAAAAGGACTGCAGCTGGTTACGGCGGCTGTCTGCAGTGTGCCCTCGGGTCCTCGCCACAAGGGCCCCTCCAGCTCGCTCGGTCAGAGAAGCACGCAAGAGCAAGAGATGGAGAATGCCAGCAAGACACCAGTCACAGCCTTTTGTAACCTAGTTGCCGGAGAGACCTTCCATTACTTTCACCTCGTGCTTTCCATGAGAAGCAAATCACCAGCTGCAGCCCAAGCTCAAGGAGAAGCTACAGAGCGGATGAATCCCAGGAGACCACGATCCCCGGCAGCCATGTCCAAAGCTGCCTACTGCAGGCAGGCAGAGTGAAAGGGAAGAGGCGTAAGAGGAGACATGGGAGAGAAGGGAGCCATGAAGAAAATGAACAAAACAAATACTCGGTACCGTCCAATGCAGCGGAAATGTCAGAGTAAGAAGTATTCCAAGGATGCTGCCAACAGCAACATGTCTGTGATTTAGTAAAAACAATCCAGCAGCAAAGAGGAAGTTAAAGGCAAGCTGCAGGGGGAGGTACAGTGAATGAGAGATGAACGGGGGTATGAGTAATCTGTGAAGAAGCCGTGAAGAGAAAGAATGCAGAAGAGGAGAAAAAGTCAGGGCTCCAGGGAGAGGAAATTAAGACAGCAGTTTATTTCTCTTTTTAAATTGAGTAACTCCCAGGATGGAAAGAAACGGGCTGGCAGAGAGGTTAAAGATATGGAACAAAGGGACTATGCGATGAAGGAAGGCTCCAGAACAAGTGGGAAAGCACAGGCTCAAACAGAAAGGGAGGGTTGGCAAGAGGAGAGAGAGCACCCCCTGACGCTGCCTCAGAGGAAGGCTGGACACACGAGAGTCGAGAGACGAGAGACACAGGAGGAAGCTGCCCATGACCTCTCCCCCTTCTGAGAAGGATGGGGTAGTATTCTAAAAAGTAAAGGCCTGGGGATCAATATGTTATCTTGTTTGCTTGATCGATGCTACTGAGCCAATAATGCTCCTTTGAGTTCACAGTTCCAAACCAGTTTCACAGTTCTTGTGCTGTGCAGAATCATTAACCACTCAAAGTATGAAGGGTCATTTCACCTTAGAGAGGTCAAGTTCTTTCCCTAATGGATTATGCTTGCTTATGTTCAATATTCCTACTCTTTATTATATAATCCAAAGCTTTATAGAGATACTATGGAGAAGATCTCTACTTGTATGAAGAAAAATTCTCTACTCAGAAAGCTAACAGACCTCTCAGTTAGTGGCTAAAATAAGATGAGAGCTTTTGTTCGGATTTGGGACATGATAAAATTTGAAATACACAAGATAAATGAGAAGTCGGAGAATAACATGAATGAAATATGAGGACAAGAGTCTCAGGAAAGGAATAAATGTACCCTAAACTTTCATCTAAATTCTCTACATTTCCCATTTTATTGCTTTCCAAATATTAAAAATATTTGCCATGTTTAAAATATCTGCTCGAGGCAATAATCTCTAGTATGGTTATCAATTATAACAAATACAATTTTATAAGTAAACAAGGGATTAACTGAATGCAACTCTTCGGTCTTGTGTTTGCATATATTCTTTTAGAGCTACATAATTACATTATACAAAGAAAAGCACATTAACAAGCTCTTTTTCTGCACCATGACACCTGAAGGATACTGTATATCCCTATCAGTAAAAGTGGCTCAAAATGATACCGATTCTGACCCTGAAAGAAGAGGAAGGGTATATTTCTGTCCCTACTTGAGAGACAATGTTATTTCTTTTTTTTTTTTTTTTTTAAGATTTTATTTTACAGAGAGAGACAAAGCGAGAGAGGGAACATAAGCAGGGGGAGTGGGAGAGGGAGAAGCAGGCTTCCCGCCGAGCAGGGAGCCCGATGCGGGGCTTGATCCCAGGATCCTGGGATCATGACCTGAGCCGAAGGCAGACGCTCAATGACTGAACCACCCAGGTGCCCTGAGAGACAATGTTTTACTTCAACAGCACAGTATTAATGTGGAATATCTGCATATAACAATAAACATTTTCTATATTATTGAAAGATTATTTTACACTAATTACATCTCAATACTCCCAAATAATGAGATGATATCCTAAAGATCATTTTCGTAAGTCAGCTCTAAAATATTGAAAATATAGCTAAACAGGGGCCTCTGGGGGGGGGCTCAGTCGGTTAAGCGTCTGCCTTCAGCTCAGGTCATGATCCCAGGGTCCTGGGATTGAGCCCCATGTCAGGCTCCCTGCTCAGTGGGAGTCTGCTTCTCCCTGTCCTTCTGCCCTCCCCCCACCCCCTGCTTGTGCTCTCTCTCCCTTTCTCAAATAAATAAAATCTTTACAAACAAAAAAAGGAAAATATTGCTAAACCCAAAATGGTTTCATTCAACTTTATTTTCCTCTTGTGTATTTCCAAATAGGTATTCCTAGATCACATTTTCAAGAATACCCATGGACAAACATAAATCCTTATAAATTCTGCAATTAGATTAGATCAATTTTACTGCTTAGGTTATTTTAGTTTTATATCAATTAAGGTTAGTAAATTATCCTTGATCTTCTGGTCTATTTCAATTAAGCATCTTATGAAGAAAAAACCAAACCCAGTAATTATGGTCCTCTTTTTATTTTTGGTCTTAGCATTTGCAAACCTTTTGAAATGAAATTATGTTCACTTAGACTCACCTCTTTAAAGGGGCTTCTGAAAGCTTATCCCTACAGTTCATGAACAATTTTAGCTTCATGTTGATAATCTTGCCAAGTACCTATTAGAAAAAAAATTCCCGCATTTGATATTAAGTAATCTTACTATCTAACATTTATTAAGCATTTACTATGTACCAGGCACTGTGTTCACACTTGATACTCATTATCTCAGGTGATCCTCACGACAGCCTTCAGAGGTAGCTACCTTCACAGCTGAGACACAGAGAGATGTGGTAATTTGCCCAAGGTCACACAGCAAAAGTCATGGCAGAGGTCAGATTTGAATCCAAACAGCTAATTTCATGGCTCAAGGGTTACGCTGCCTCCCTTTTGCCTCATGTGACTGTCTTTCATGGTATCCAAATTTCTTTAGCATTGAAGGACAAGTAAAGTAATTGCTAGAACCATGACGTGCAAATACAGAGTGGTGGCCTCCCAGAAACAATGGCGAGGGTACCCCCGTCCATTCTGAATTCCACCCACATGGTAGGGATGTAGGAAGTTCCTGGCTACATTTGGATGAAAGACTCTCTTTTTATTTCCCTGGGGCATATGACATAGAAGAGTTATTAATTTTGGTAGTCTCTATCTCTAGGAAGGCAAGTCTGTGCAGATTTGAAAGATATTAGACAACAAAGGACATAGGTAAAGAGAGAAGGGAAAAAACAGGTGCATGGAACAGAAAGGACGCAGGCTTGAGAAGGAATTAGGACAGAGGATTGAAGAGCTCTGATTCTCATTCTTCACTCTACGTATTTGCTACAATGGAGGTTGCTGAGCTAATGTTTTTCCCAAGTGTTAAATGAGACCCTATCCACTTCTTCTAATAAATTAATTTCTCTTTTATAGCATAAGTTTTCTTTATAGTAAGAAATAATAAATTACGTGAGGTGCTGAGGTGCTCAGGAAGACTGTTATTATTTCCAATCATGTAAACTGGGATCCAATCCCATATTTTATATTTCTGTATAATCTCTTATTTCTTATTCCTAAATTCTATCTTTACCTAAAAACTTCAGAGGTAAGCAATGTTTTTTTCTGAATAACGACTCTGTAGAAACAGGGTGTGTGTAGACTATAATGTATCGTACTAGCTCCACTCCTTACAGGTATGATTACTAATTGCTGTTCTCTAAAGAATAATCTGAATAATGTGTCTCCAGAAGTTCAAATTTGAAGGTGTATAAATGGTAAAAGAAAGGACGGGGTAAGTAAACCAACTGTGGAATTATTTGCCCTGGTTATACACTAAATAAGTAGAATGGCAAAGATTTTCCAAAATTATTTGTCCAAACAATTATAAGAGCTATTGATAATCCCTTTTTCCAGTATAGTTTGGCAGGGCAAACTAATTTGAGAGAAACTGCAGGCTGAAATTTCGCCGGCATGTATACCCATATGACCCAGCTTGATCCCTTACAGAGTCCAGCAGACTTAATGTCTAATCACTTTTGCCTGTTTCCAAAAGTGAGGCCAACTGTCAGAGGACAAATGGTTTCCACTTGAGAATGTTTTTTTAAAATGTGTCTTTAAAAGAACCATGGAGTAATTTCAAATAGGAATACCCCAAAATTTTGAACATCACTAGAAAAAATATATAGATTTCCAGCGTAACTAGCTTATGTGATTTACCCGCTGAAAGCTGCATCACAATGTGAACCTCTCAAGTTTTCAGTATAATGAAAAAGCACATAATCTCCTTTCAGAGTCAGCTAGCTCCCCCCAGTGCTCCTTCTCTCTGCTTTCTCAGTGAATGAATGTTCAGCTTCATGCACAGCTTCTGGCCTCCCTTGTGTCTAGGTGCAGCCGCATGACTTGCTACATTCTGGTCCGTGAGATGTGACAGGACGGAGTATGCCCTTGTTGTCTCCTTCCTGCTCGCAGAAACAGAGGAGAGGAGCCTGACGAGTGATCTCCGACCATGAGCCAGGAGGAGCTTCATGAAGATGACTGAACCACCAGACAGAAGTCGCCTGCGTCCTCATGCTGTGGAGCTGCCTTAGCCACTCCAGGCAGCTCACGCTTGGACTGTGAGATGAGAGAAATAAACTCCAGTCTTGAAGCTACTGTTACTGCGGCCAGACTTACTGAACACAACCTTCACTCACCTATTTGGCTATTGTTACTTATTAGATCATCGGCTTCTCCAGAAGCCATTCTTCAGAACTCAAGACAGGATGAAGAGGGGAATTAGGATGAATTAGCTCAAAATGCTGTCATAAAATACCACAGACTGGGTGGCTTAAGCAACAGAAATGTATTTATTTTAGATCAAGATGCTCGCTGATTTGGTTTCTGATGAGCGCTCTCTTCCTGGCTTGTAGGCAGCCACCATGTTGTGGTGCGCTCCCATGACCTCTTCTTTGTGTGCGTGAGGAGAGAAAGGGATCTCTCTCCCTTTCTCTTCTGTGAGGCTATAAATCCTACTGGATTAGGGCCCAAGCCATAAAACCTCATTTAACCTTAATTACCCTCCAAAAGGCCCCATTTCCAAATACAGTCACAGTAGGGGTGAGGGCTCCAACATACAAATTTCAGGGGAGGCAGGGGACAATAATTAAGTCCACAGCAACACCTAACCTTGGGACTGCCATAACACCCCAGGCATAGCTCTACCATTTCATTTTCTACATTGAGAATATGACACGCTAATTAAAAGCTGCACAGAATAAAGCATCAAGAACACAAATACTTGAAAACAGACCTGAAAGATTAATTATAAATTTCAAAATGAAAATATATAATAAAATGATATAGAAAATATATAATAAAAACATTATATTATCTTACAATCAATAACTGGGCCATTTTCTGTGCTTCTCTTGTCAATGGATCAACAATAGCAATGACATCAAAGAACATGTCATTCTCTTCAGGGTTTATCGTTATAATGCTAGGAAAATAGAAAATAAGATGAGAGATGATCAGTTAAATTAATTATCTAATAAGTCTTAGTCTCAGCTATATACATTCCCTTTTTTTTTTTTTTTTTTTTAAGTAATCTCCATCTCCAACATGGGGCTTGAACTCACATCCTTGAGATCAAGAGTCACATGCTCTGCTGACTGAACCAGCCAGGCGCCCCTGAGCTATATGCATTCTTATAAATGGCTTTTTTTTCTCAAAAAAAAAAAAAAAAAATTGCTTTCTTTCTCACTGGATTAAAAAAAATCCTGGTTACTTCACGGATGAAAATGCAAATTTATTTATTTTTAATTCTAAGTTTTTATTTTAATTCCAGTTAGTCAACATATAGTGTAATATTAGTTTCATGTATAGAATTGAGAGATTCAACACTTACATACAACACCCGGTACTCATCACAGCAAGTGCCCTCCTTAATGTCCCTCACCTATTTAAACCCATCCCCCCACCCACCTCTACTCTGGAAACCATCAGTGTGTTCTCTATAATTTAGTCTGTCTCTTGGTTTGCCTCTTTTTTTTCCCCATGCTATGTTCATCTGTTTCTTAAATTCCACATATGAGTGAAATCATACAGTATCTGTCTTTCTCTGACTGCTTTATTTCACTTAGCATAACACCCTCTAGTACTATCCACATCCTTGCAAATGCCAAGATTTCATTCTTTTTGATGGCTGAATAATATTCCTGTGTGTGTGTGTGTGTGTGTGTGTGTGTGTGTGTGTGTGTGTGTACCACTTACAAATCAAAAGTGATATATATATATATCACTTACAAATCAAAACCACAATGAGATACCACCTCACACCAGTCAGAATGGCTAAAATTAACAACACAGGAAACAAAAGATGTTGGGGAGGATGCAAAGAAAGAGGAACCCTCCTACACTGTTGGTGGGAATGCAAGCTGGTGCAGCCACTCTGGAAAATGCAAATTTAAAAGCCTAATGTTTGTGTTCAATAAATTACAAAACTGGAAAGAATCAGAGAAAATGAAAGATTTTATGAATGAGTGACTTTTAAAAACTCTTCAAAGAACAATACTATTACAGTGAAAACTCTAATTTTAACCCCCCCAAAATTCTCATGGATCACACAATATTAAAAAATAAAGCCAAGATAACTTTTGTGTTTGTTGAATGCATTTTCTCAGATTTGAGAATAAAATTAACTCTTCAGTAGTTTTATTAAATTTAGTATTTAAAAAATCCCAACATATAACAGGAAAGTTCAGGGGGGAAAAGCCCAAATTTATCATACTTATTTTTGACCCCAGTCACCCTCTCCTAACCTCCTGTCCCCAGTCTCCTTCCTTGTGTCTTTCACTGAACTAAATTCTAAGTTAGAAGATGGAATAATCTTTACTGAGAAATGTTGGGGAAATTAATAAAAGCACAGAAAACGCCAGTGGAAGATAATAAATTCGATATTTACTGTAATCAAAAGTTAAAAGTATATATTTGACTAAAAGTACAGAATATTCCAACTGAATTACTATTTTAACACTGTAATACAAGAAGTCAGTTTTTCAAGATGTATGAATTAAATATCTTACATATTACAAAGGGAAAAAGATTTCCAAATCAAAATGTATACCTGTAAAATTACAGGGACATTAGTCTTCTTTGGTGCAGGAAGACTATAAATATCTAGACTTTTTGCAGTGAAAGGATTAATTTCTCAGCAATAAAAGCTAATGTAAAAGTCACTTCAAATATGGGTCCTCTGAGAAAGAAATAAAAGACATTTTATTTTATATGCAGTTGACATGATTTGATTTTGCTAAAACAGGAGTGACAGAATCAGACAACAGGTCCTGCCAGATAACTACTGCTAAAGACTACAAATCAGATGTTTTAAAATTAAAGGGCCTATCTACAGTGGTTAATGATGTTAGTAATCTTGGTGAAAATTTCACAAATTACTTCCATACTTGTAGCATTATTCAAAACTGGTCATTTTCTG
The DNA here is from genome assembly GCF_004348235.1 of Phoca vitulina. Taxonomy (NCBI): domain Eukaryota; kingdom Metazoa; phylum Chordata; class Mammalia; order Carnivora; family Phocidae; genus Phoca; species Phoca vitulina. The sequence goes on along the minus strand of NW_022589708.1, from coordinate 14,657,997 downwards.
TATGCTTTATGAGATGGTATGGTGGCCAAAGTAGGCATCTGTTTACTCAGACTACTGCCAATTCTGTGAGGTGGTATGTATCAGAACCCCAGAGTGCCTATCATCTACCTCTCTGTGCATTGGTATAGACTCAGGACAATTTTCTGAGCAGAATCCTGAGCCTATCAGTAGGTATTACACTGATGCATCTACTTCCATAAGAATGGAAGTAGGAGGTCTCTTTCCTCACACAATATCAACAAAAAGATGCTAACTCCCCCCTACACCACCTTTTTAAGGCAATGGATTTGTATTCAATTGTCAAGAAACTATTGCTATACTTCATGCCATTAGCCAGGAAGAATAATGCCAATTACGCTGACAGTCAATAGTTATTAAAAGCTTAAGTCAGAGAAAGCCATGAAGGGCAGCTTGAGGTATGTGCAGTCTGTCAAGTCTTAGAGATAAACTAAGGACATTTCAAACAGGCCATAGCAATGAGAAGTTACTACTCAGCCAATATCCTATCCATTCCATGCAGAGTTGTTTTACTGAATTAAATGATCAGTTTTTGTATAAAGACAGGTCAAACTGTCTATTTTAAAGATGTTGTTGAAAACGCTATTCATCCTATAGTATTCCCTCTGTGAAGATTTCTCAGAGAAGTTTCTGTGTCCTCCCTCTTCTTAAAACAGTTACATTTCACCTGAACAACTCATTTATTTTCATTTGTGAACTCTGTGAACCATGCACACTGGAAAACTTACAGTTAAATTTGGGGTGTGGCATGGCAGGCAGAAAGGCCGGCCATCCTGGCCTTAAAACCTCCTCTCCTTCCTGCCTGCCCTGTGAGCTTCAAGCTCTAGAATCAACAGCCTTAGAGGGACTGCTTCACCAGCTCTCACAACTGTGTAAGGGCAAACCCTACAACAATTCTTGTATAAATAAATCAGTTCTCATCTACACACCCCCATATGCGTACGCATGTGCGTGCACGCATACTCACACACATGCACACAATTGCAGCATCTCTGCGGCTCTGACTGAGCCCTGACTGGACAGTCCAGCATTGCTAATGTGATCCTCTCTACTTTTCCTACGGTTCCAACACAAATCAAATCCAACAAAGTCATTCTTTCTTCATTAAATTAATACCTTCAATTAGGTTATCATTAAGTTTTGCTGGCCTGGATCCTACTTTTAAGGTGGGTATTCACATGTCTCCCCCTAGATTAATGTGAGTTGATTTTATGGTTTAACTTTCAAGTCCAATCTTCTTTCTCTTATTTCCAAGTTTCATTATTTGTCTAACAAATACACATAATAGCTGCAATGCATTAATTATCTATTATATTCAAGGCAGTAGGTCTGAGTCCCATAAAACCCTTGTAGGGTAGGAATCAACACTATACTTTATAGATTAAGAAACTGAAGGAATAAGAGGTCACAGGGCTATGGTAACTGGGATTCAAAAACTGGGTGTTTGGACAAGAAAGCTCATGCTATGTCACACGACCAATGCTGACCTAGATAAACATATCAACATGGGTAACCACATAGAAAAAAAGGCTAAATGCTTAAATTATATCCATGAACTCAGAAAATGGCAAATTACTAACTGCATGTTTCAGAAGGCAGGCATTAGGTGAGGATATTTATTGTATAAACAGAGAGGCATGCCAATACATACATGTTACATGCCCATTTATAAATATTTATAGTAATGCCCCAGAAATAACAGAAAAAATTGGAGAATTGCAGACCACTGTCACAAAGTCCCATCATACTCTTCCACCTTCCATTTCTAGAAAATAAGGCAGTAGGCTTAAAAGCAGCAGATGCATTGACAGATGTGAAAGGTAGAGAAAGTCGAGACTAACCGACAATAAACTATAAAAGATCAAATGTATCAGACATTTAACACAGGCATAAGTAAGTTCCAAATGTACCAAAATTCCTAAGTATAATATAGCTTCATGGAACAGTCTAGTGACTAATGTTTACAGTGACGATTTTGAGTAATCTGTGTTAAATTATTTCAGCGCATGGTATGCAGAAGTCAAAGATGTTTATAAGAAGAATTCCAGGAGATGTGTTTAAAAATACAAGTACTGAATCTCAGCTATCTGAAAACAATAAAACCTCCTTTCCAACAGTGCTACTTTCTTTAGAAAGTAATCTTCCCCGAGTTTACTCCTGCGTGTGTGTAAAGACCTCTCCCTAAAGACAGACGCCCTGCAGCTAAAGCCGGTGTTACTGCTGGAGGTATGCATGAGCAACCTAAGACAGCACCTGCCATAAAACCAGCAAACTTACGAGGGAGTGTTAGCCATTCCGAGTCTGTGCTAAAGTGTTTGTCTCAGTTGAGTTTTATAGGAGCAGTGATTAGAAAAAGATCATATAAGGGGCGCCTGGGTGGCTCAGTCGTTAAGCGTCTGCCTTAGGCTCAGGTCATGGTCCCAGGGTCCCGGGATAGAGCCCCGCATCGGGCTCCTTGCTCTGCGGGAAGCCTGCTTCTCCCTCTCCCACTCCCCCTGCTTGTGTTCCCTCTCTCGCTGTCTCTCTCTCTGTTAAATAAATAAATAAAAAATCTTAAAAAAAAAAAAAGATCATATAATAAAACATGCCCATAGTTTAATTATATGATGTCTATTTTTTCCCCAATTCTATGTGGTCTGTAATTAAAAACAACAGAAAAGGTTCTCTTCTGGGGACACAGATAATTGTATGTATGTAGACAAAGCTTGGTGAATTTCATTTCGACTATCTTAGAGAAACTGTGTAATATAGTGAAATTACACACTAGCTTATTATCCCAAAACAGTATCTCTCTGATGGCTGCCTTCGGAAATCTAATCTTCATGAAATAATTTTTAACCAAAAAGTGTTCCATGGATAAGTTGCACAACTGCTGAATTAACCAAAAACGAACTTTTCTTTCACCTTTAAGTAGATCACATCTCATAACTGTTAATATATTGATGCATACTGAAAATCTCTCCCTATCCCTTCCCAAGAATGCAGTGTTCTCTAAACTTACTTGACCAGAGAACAGTCTTCCTCTCAGAATATATGTGTCAACATCTCAGAGTAGTGCTCCATTGAACACATCTTGGACACGTTATTGTACATGTCTACATTTTATTTTTTATTCATTTACGTAATCTCTACACCCAGTGTGGGACTTGAACTCACAACCCTGAGATCAAGAGTCGCATGCTCTTCCGACTGAGCCAGCCAGGCGCCCCCGAATTATTAATCAGAATTCTTTAGTAACTGAATCTTTTATACATTGAGAATATAAACGTATTATTTATATATAACGATAATCCCAAGATACTGCAAAAATTCCAAATGATCTTGAACAAGAAAGATAATAAAACAAATTATACTAGATAGAACTTACTTGAAGCTTCAGATCCTTACACATCATCCTTTATTTACTAGAATATATAATTAACTGGAATTTCTTTTCCTAATCTTGTCAAATACATTTCTTCTCTAACAATTTTTAATTCTACTTTAAGTTTTGCTATATTATAAATACAAATGGAAGCCATAATTGAGTATGGGATGCACTGACAGGAAAAACACAGACATTATGTTCTTACCTGTGATCCTCTCTAAGAAATGTGGTATCATGGCGAGATGCACGTTCAGGCAAAGAGGAAAGAAGGGCATCAGCTTTCATAACAAAGTCGCTCATGCTAGATAAACGAGACAATGTGTGAGTTTTTCAAAGGAGAAAGGTCCACATTTCATGTTACAATTAATGCCCTGAGAAAAGGAAATTGAATTTTAAAATATCTCCAATAGACAAGCTTTATGTAAATAACTTTTTTTCCAAACTTGTTGGTAATTTGTCAGTTTAAAGAGTACTGTTGCTTTAAAAACCATCCTGCTTTTCCTTATCATTGATATGATCTTTAAACACTTGTAATTGGTGTTCTCAGCAGTGTCCATAAGCATATGGGGAATCATTCAATTCAAGGCAATATTTGCTGAGTGCTGGTTATGTGTCCAAGCAGTGGGGCCCACACAGGAAAGAAAGGACAGGAAGATCCAAAAAGGGGGAGTTTTTAATATAATTAAGAAGTCCAGACTTCTATGGTTACAAATTAGTTTGAAAACTAATTAAAACTACATAAAACAAATACCTAGATTACATATAACCAAATTTGAAAATCCATGATGGAGGAAATATATTGTATGTTCATTGATACACTGGGGCAGAAAATGTTGGCTGAACTTTAAGACAAGTTTTTGGAAAGAAAAGGAAAAAGAAAAGAAAGAATAAGCACTTCCATTTTATAAAGAAATTTAAATTCCGAGTGGTTGAGAACCTGTGTCTACTATATCATTTTTTACTGGACTATTAGGTTCTGACATGTAGGACTTTGCTTAATGGCCACTTAATAAACATAAATAAAATGAATAAATTAATCGAAACCAGTCTCTATAATCTCTATTCCTAAACTCCCTCAAAGATATTTTATCAGCTACATACTCTCTAATATGTGAAATTGGAGGCACAATGCAGGAAATGTGGTCAAACATGCTCCCCACGTTTCAAGGAGACCAGATGCACTGAGAAGAAGAAGAAATGAGGAAAGGGAAATTTGGGGCCCAAACAACGTTTTTGTAGATTCTCTGAATATTGTGGTATCCAGGTTGTTTTTTCTCTTTTTGCCAAGAACTGAAGAGGGGAACGGGCACGAGATGCTCCGCGCCTCCTGTCTGAGGAGCGGGGACCTCTCTGAGAGCCGAGCAAGAAGTAAGCACTCTGCTACTGCATGTATCACGTGCTCCTGGGGAGGTTTCCAGGGACTCCGCCTTCTGCATCCAGAGTCTACCTTCCTAGTTCGCCAACTCTTGGAAAGCATGAAAACAAGGCCGCGGATCTTAAGCATATGTTCATATTAAAGCAACTATGAATTTATTCAACCACAGCACGACTTGTTCAGCATTGTGTGTGTGCATGTGACAACTTCAGACAATTAGAGGGGATGTTCTTATAGTTTAATGTTATTGGTTTTTATTGTTTGGGTGGTGGTTTTGCTCTGAAATGCACCTTTAAAGTAGCTGAAATAGCTTCTCAAGCCTACTTAAAACTGTATTTTTTACCAAATAAGGTTAAAAAAATTAGCTCTGAAATGTTAACAATATAGTCACAAAATCCAATAACTACTGAATTATATACTTTCCAACATATACTAGACCTAAATTATTTAAAAATTATAACTTTTTTTTCTTTTTAAAGCTTTCTTTAGTTTTACTCCACTTGAAAATAACTGTGGATTTTTTTTTTTTTTAAAGATTTTATTTATTTATTTGACACAGAGAGAGAGAGCACAAGCAGGGGGAGCGGCAGGCAGAGGGAGAGGGAGAAGCAGACTCCCTGAGGAGCAGGGAGCCCGATGCGGGGCTCGATCCGAGGGCCCCAGGATCATGACCTGAGCCGAAGGCAGACACTTAACCAACTGAGTCACCCAGGCGCCCTGAAAATAACTGTGGATATTATCTCCTTACTATAGAAAAGCCCTTACTTTACGACTTTATTTATAATTTTCTATAGTAATATCATTTCCTAGCTGATGAATTACTTCCTAAATGACAGATTAAGTAAGGACATCCATTTCATCTGCATCAGAATTCTGTATTCGAGACTAAGAATCAGAACTTTGAGCTCTGGCAGGAACCACCTCAAAGCTTAGCTGTATGCTACAAGATGCAGCAGCGGTACTCTGAAGTGAAGAACAGAAAAAGATGTAACAGAAAAACATTAACGCAAAAGAACATTGACGTGGCTTAAATATAAGATGCCACAGACTTTAAGACAAAATAAATACTAGGAAAGGAGTAATTTATTTAATGATAAAAGGAACAATTCACTAGAAACGTAACAGTTCTGAATCAGGGTATATATGACTATAGCTCAAAATATTTAAACAAAAATTGGCAAAGTTATAAGAATTAAATGATAGATCCATAATGCTAGCAGTGTTTTAACAAACTTCTTTTAGTAACTGACAGATAAAACAAGGTATTCAGTATTTCTATGGCTGGAAAAAAACCAGCATGTTCAATATAATAGACATGTATAAAATCTTCCACATAATTAGAGAATATGCTTTTAAAAAAATCAAGCATGAGACAATGGTAAGAATGAACCCTGTCTCACAAAATTCAGAGAAATAAATACTAAATAACTGGTTCATACACCATGTTCTCTAATCACAGTCCAAAACAAACTGGAAATCACTCACTGTGCCATTTAAAAAATTTAAAGCACATCTTATTCATTTATTTATTTGATAAATATTTACTGGGTGCCTAACAAGATCTAGGCAGAAGTCTATATAGAGAAGATAAAAACAATAAAATGGACCACGAATTTTGCCTTGATGAAGCCAACAATTTTAAATATTTTAAAACATCTTAAAAAATAAATGTTAAAAAATCAAAACAGGAATTTGAACATATTAGCACTGATTCATAATGAAATATTTATATTTTAAAACTTATGTGATACAACTAAATAAGTGTTTAGAGAGATGCTTTAAGCTGGTAATTTAAGGATATATAAGGAAAAAGTGTGATATTAATAAGCTATGAATTCAACCTGAGAAGTTTATAAAAGAAAACGGATTAAAAAGAAATAACAAAGAACTGAAACTGATAAAAACAAAACAAAAACAATTGGGAGGTTGCCATGTTCTATATCCACATATATGAAAAGTAAAAAAATAAATTAGTAAAGTAGTTAAGTCTAGTAAAATAGATATATCTTTCACTAAATTAAGCAAACTAAGATAAGAGAAAGGCCAACATAAATGAGATGTTTAAAAGCTGGAAGCTAAGGAACAAAGCTGTTAAAATTCACAAATGACAGGAGTGTCTAATATTTGAAAAAATGTTACAAAAATTGAGAGTCAAGCAAGGAATATCGATATAGAACCTAATATTGTTCCTGTAATTTAGCATTAAACAATTTGAAAATGTAATTTAAAATACACCATTTACAATATGAACTAAAAGCATAAAGTACAAGGGAATAAATCCAAAAATACATGTGTAAGACCTCATGGGAAATAAATAGAAGCTTCACTGAAGGACCCAAAAGGAACAACAAGTAAGTGTATGTAACTATCTACCTACATATTCTCATATATATGTTTATATATAAATTATATACCACAATTATATAGCACATCATCAGTTATATACATTATTTTATATATATTAAATTGTATACACTGTATTATACATTTATATAGCTATATACAAACAATACATGTCTATATTTAATAGATGGGTAATTTAATATTATATAAAGATGGCAATTCTCCTTAAACTAATCTATAAACTCAAAGAAATTCCCATAAAAGTTCCAGGAACATTTTTTGTGGAACTTGTTATGCTGGTCCTAATCGTATTTATACAGAAAAACAAGCAGCCAAGAACAGTCAGCACAATTTTGAAGAAGAGGCAGAAGAGAGAATCTCTGCCTCCAGCATCAAACTTTATTATAAAGCTGTGGTGACTGGAGTGTGGGGCTGACACGAGACAGCACACCGTGGAACAGAAGATCCAGGAAGAATTAAAGATACAAACCAGTAAAAAAATAAAACTGTAAAATTTTTAGAGGAAAGTAAAGGAGAATATCTTTATGAACTCAGGCTAGAGAAAACTCTTATACATCTCACACACACACACACACACACACGTGCGCGCAGACCACAGACAAGCTATGAAGGAAAAGTCCTGATAATATTTTGATATTGAAATTAAAAACGTCTATGTATCTGGTAAAAAATTACAATAAAAAAGTAAATAGCCATGTCACAAACTGTAATATAATATGTGAGGCACATATAATTGACAAAGATTAGTATACAGAATCACAGAAAATATTTATATATCATTAAAAAAAGAAAATAACCCGACAGCTAAGCAAAAGACAGGTATGAGTATTTTGCAGAAGAGTAAACATGAATGAGAATAATTGTATGAAAAGATACTCAACTTTACTAAAAGTCAAAGAAAAGCAAATTAAAAAAGGCACAATTTCACATCCACCAGATAGAAAAAATTAACAAGTCAGATAACACCAAGTATTGGTAAGAACTTGGGGAAACAGAACTTTCACATTTCTGGTGGAAGTGTTAATTATCACAACTATTTTAAAGGACAGAATTTAACAGTATCTGGTAAAGCAGAGGACATGCATACCCTACAACCCAACGGTAACACTCCTGTGCTCTAGAGAAACTCACATTGCACAAGGAGACATTTATTTATTTATTTATTTATTTATTTAAAAGATTTACTTATTTATTTATTTGACACAGAGAGAGACAGAGATAGTGAGAGAGAGAGCACAAGCAGCGGGAGCGGCAGGCAGAGGGAGAGGGAGAAGCAGGCTCTCTGCTGAGCAAGGAGCCCGATGCAGGGCTGGAGCCCGATGCGGGGCTCGATCCCAGGACACTGGGATCATGACCTGAGCTGAAGGCAGCCACTTAACTGACTGAGCCACCCAGGCACCCCGCACAAGGAAACATTTAAAGCTGGTTCATTATAGCATTTCTGTAACAGTAAAAAACTAAAGCCAAGTTAACTGTATCTCAGTATTGGACTTTATAAATGAACTACAGTATAATCATTAAATGAAACACTAAAAAGGAACTAAAATGAAGAAACTAGCTCTACATACATGAACGTAGATAAAGCTCCAGCAGAAGTTGCAAAGGAGCCTACAGTAAATAGCATTTGTCTATAAAAGTCAGGCATTCAACACATCAACACTGATCATGGATATTCACATAAGAAGCAAAAGCATAAACACAAATATGGAATCATGCACACAACACTTAGGAAAATGGTTACCACTCAGGGAGGATGGAGACTGGCTGGGTGGGTAAGAAACAAAGAGGACTTAACATCTATGGTTTGGTGATGGTGAGTATATGGAGGCTTTTCATTACTTAAATATTCTCCACATATCTCTTATTATATCTTATGTACATATTTGAAACATTTTCTAATCTTAAAAAGAAAAAATAAGATGCAAAATAGCACCCCCCCAAAATGAATTACTCTTACGATTTTAAATACTTACTTCTTTGAGCTGATTTCCATATTTTCAACAATGCCTTTAATTTTCTCTACTAGATTAGTAAATGTTATTTTTTCCAAGAAGTAAAAATCTTCTGTATAGAAATTTTCATCTAAAGGTCCTAAGAACTTAAAATGAAAATAGTTTTATTATTGTATACCTTCTAGAGGATACCAGTTTGGGACAAATATTTTCTCATCAGATATTTAAGCAAAAACCGATTACAGATTAAACAGATGGTGGCTATCAGTCCCACCATTTAATAAATCTACTGGGAAACAAAGAAGAGAAAAATGTTTCTCACTTTGATATTACAAATAACATCTGCATAAACACCAAAATCAAACTGACAAAATAAAAAAGGAGTAAATTATTTCCATTTGGAAGTTTTACTTTGAAACATAATGCTTCCAAAAACCAAAGGCTTTCCATCCTAAGGTAAATTATGAAAGCAAGTGTCTGTATTTTATAAATCTTTTATTTTCAATTTGCTTTTCTATTCACCTATAAATTGTGGTCTACACTATGTTGATACAAATGAGTACATAAGCAAGGCATAAAAGAGCAAAAAACAAGAGACAAATCACATAATTGCTTAAACGCACCAACCCATCTTCATCGAACTGATACTGTATAATGGTTTGGAGCCCAGCAAGGTCATGCAGGTCAGCTTTAAACCAGTAACTCTGGAGGGGCAAGGTGTCAAACTGCCACATACCTAATTTCGACAGATGGCTACTCCATCACAATGACCACCAACTCGACTACCATTAGCACGCCCTGAGGGAACTAGTACGTAGAGTCATCATCATATTATGAACACAAGCCCTATGTAGAAGGTGAGCCTGACATAGTCTTATGCACTAAACAACTACACTTAATGACCAACAACTAGAAAGTATATTGTCCAGAGTATTTTTTTTTTCTTGGTAAAAAGACCAGAATAAATGGTTATAGCAGACTTTCTCACTTGCCTTTCATCTGCTTATGCAATTAATATTTTCTAAAAATTGATAAAGTTCTTGAATCTCTTCTCATTTGCTCATATCACAGATGATATGAGCTGGGATGTCAGCATTCCAGCTAGACAAATACCATGTTTCACTTTAAGCATAAAACACGGGCTCTTAAAAATGCCAAAAAATGGGCACTATAAAACTAAAAGTACACATATAAACATTTCATTGCCTTAAGATTTGGTACTCCTTTTAAGATAACTTTGAAAGCACTTTCAATGTTGTATTTTATGGACTATGACTAGCAGAGGCTTGAAAAAGAGCTGAATTTTATCTATACACCTCTACTGATTGTAGCACTTTTGTTAATAACTAAGAAAAAGGAAATACAATCTCAAATTATTTTAAGGGGTTAATTAGATTGGCTATCTTCACTGATCAAAATCCGCCAGAGAAGTGGTTATATTTCACCTATGTAAGTACCGTGTGAAACAGCTGGGAGAAACTTGATTCTTTTGTGTCTTAATTCTACTTAAAGTTGAACACAGTATTTGTGGAATAAGGTAACTTAAATAGTATAAAATTCACATAATGTCCAAGTTGGGAAAAAGGAACATTGAACTTGAAAATCCTGTAAAAACACAATTAAACCTGTGCCTATCCAACCTATCCATCTTCTTTACAACACTTGGGAAATGTGATTTTTCAGTTATACAGAATAACTGTTGTAATAGAAATGCATTACCTCCTTTGACAGCTCATTAATATTTCAGAAAACTCAGAGTGTTCATCCATATACTGAGCTAAAAATCTCTCTACACTCATGGGGGTCTCAGCAACTGGCCTTGATTCTATTCTCTCATCAAGTGTAATGCAAATCGAGACTACAAATGTATCCACTACTTCTTATGACAGCCTTCAAATATTTAAAAGAGAAAACAGGAATTGATATTTATTGAAAATTTACTGTCTGTGGCTGTTTTATGTGCTTTAGGTTTAATATATTTAATCTCTGACGACTCTGTAAAATAGATATCATCATTCCCTCTGTCCAAATGACATTTCCAAACCAAGTCTCATAGAGGTCATATAATTAATGGTGCAAATGGAATTTGAATCCAGACTTGTTTGGCTAAGAAAAAGGCCTTGCTTGTTTCTCTACCCTCTGCTACCCTTCGTCTTTCACCAATTTGTAAACATGTAAGTTAATAACAGTAAATTTATTGTAATTATAGTAACAGTTATTTAGCACTTTATTTAATACTAAAAATATATAATTTTTTAATTCTTGAGCATATAGTAAAAAAGTATAGATGATTGCTGCCCCCCAGTTTTAATCATTACATTAAACAATTTGACGTTGAGTCTGTTCCAGTTCTAACAAACATTTGGACAGGTTCAGAATGAAGGCTCATTCTAAAATGTCAGATTTCAAGCACTGAACTATCTGGTTCAGAGTTGTAACTATCTGCTACAATTGCTGTGATTATTGTGCTTTTTAAGCATTACTCTGAGACAGAGTAATAAGCTAAGTATTAAATGACAGCTCATAAACCACAGTACTTCTTTTCAGATATACTTTTCAATTTGAATCACAGTTCCATAAATAAAAAATAATAAAATTATAATTTTTCTATGAACACAAAAGTCAACATAATTTGACTTAATATCCATCTCCAGCCCCAACCTCTCCCCTAAATTCAACTCATACGTTCAATTGCCAACCCAACAAGCTTCAGTGGAGGTCCAGACCTGACCACTGAACTCTTCCTACGTACAGAATGAACTCTCTTTCCCTTTCCACTCCTCCTCAACAACCCGACTCTGTCTGCAGACTTCCTCACCTTAATACAGGGCAACTCCACTCTGCCAGTTACACAGTTCTCTCACATCCCACGTCAAGTCTGTCAGCAATTCCTGTTCACTCTTCCTCCAAAATATATCCCACAGCCACTCCTAACTACCTCCACGAGAGCCATTCTGGTCCAAGCCACCAGCATCTCTCCCCTGGACTACTGAAATAGCTCCCAACTGGCTTCCTGATCCCCTACAGTTTATTCTCAACATAACAGCCACTAGAGATCCAAATAAAACATAAGTCAGATCATGTCAGTCCTCTGTTCAGAACTATGTGCTTCATGACTCATTTAGCATAAAGCAGGAGTTCTTAAACGGTCTATAAAACCCTACATCATCTGGTAGGCAGCTACTTCTCGGAGCTTCTCTTCAGACCACTCTCTTTGTACCTGCTATTCCTAGAACATACAGCAATCATCTCACCTTGGGACCTTTGTCCTTACTGTTCCCTCTATCTAGAACATTCTTCTTCCAGATATTCCACATGGCGTGCTCCCTCACCTCCTCTGGTTCTCTCCAAATGACACCTTATCAATAAGGATGCTACTTGTTCTCTGTTGCTGCCCACCAAAATATAAACTTCATGAAAACATGTTTGTTCACGACTATACTCTCAGAACCTAGAAGAATGTTTGGTTCACAGCTGGTGCAAAATTAGGATCTGAATTTTTTTTTTTTCAAGATTTTATTTAGAGAGAGAGAGGGAGAACTCAAGCAGACCCCGTGCTGAGCGTGGAGCCTGACATGGGGCTCAATCTCATGACCCTGAGATTATGACCTGAGCCGAAATCAGGAGTTGGAGGCTTAACTGATGGAGCCACCCAGGTGCCCTTAGGATCTGATTACTTTTGTAAATTTCAAGGAAAATGAAGAGAAACCTTTATTCTAGGAAAAATAAACATAACTATAACATTTGTTATCACTAATATTGACAACAACTTATGAATTACATTAAACAATGACAAAGAAAACATAGGGGAGCTTTTTCATAATGTATTACCAAAAGGCAAGGTACTTAGATACATCAGGTGTAATTTTTTACTCTTTATCCCTTAAAATGCCAGACAGAGCCAAAGATAGCCACATACTATAAAACTGTTCTTAAAAAGCTACATTTCTTCCCAAAGCAACTGTTAAAAAGAAAAAGCAATGCAATTTCTGGGCTTCCAAATACCTCACTATCAAATTCACAAATACTTTGTATTACTGTAATAATATAAGACAACTGTCCTCACTGATTTGTAAAACAGCACTGTACAAAGATGAACCTTTAGGAGCTAATGCAATTAGCTTGAAAATTGCTACACTGAAGCAGATATATTTGATCTGGGAAGTCTTGCAAATATGAGTCCCTCACTATTCTCCAATTCCTAGTGTTTATAGATTCAAGTAAGAAAGAATAGCATAATTTTAAGGGAAAATGATATGGTAATAAAACATTAGTGAAATGTAGAAAATGGGCGCCTGGGTAGCTCAGTCAGTTAAGTGTCTGCCTTCGGCTCAGGTTGTGATCCAGGGTTCTGGGATTGAGCCCCACGTTGTTGGGCTCCTTGCTAAGCGGGGTCCCTGCTTCTCCCTCTCCCTCTTCCCCTCCCACCCCTCTGCTCATGAATGCACTCTCTCTAAATCTTAAAAAAATGTAGAAAACAAAGAAAACGTTAAGAGTGTATTATAGCTTGGAAGACAATTTAGGTACACATAATTTGGTAGTTCAAGCAAAGATATGTCAAACACATTGCATTAGTTGATATCTTAATAAATCTAAGCACCAGATTCAATTTTTTAAGACTTAAATCATTCCTGAGAAATAAAACCAGATTCTCATACTCAAAAAATAAGTAGATCTTGTCATGAATTCTGTAGTTCTATAAAGATTCTCTAATTAACAAGAAAAATGTTTCTGATGTACCAAGAGAAAAAAGTGATATAAATTATACATACATATATATATATATAATAGGATTACAATTATGTATTTTTACAAACCAGACATGGCTATGTAGAGTAGAAAAAAGGGTTAGAAGGTAAAACAATAAACTATTAATAATAAATTTTATTAGGAGGGTAGGAGTAAGAGTGACTTTTCTTATAGATTTTAATGATTACATTAATAACTGTTACTTTATACCTCAAAAATAACAATTCAATACTTTTGGAAGTTAACAATCAATTGTAGAGAAAAGCTATAAGAAGAAAAAAGTGTCACAGGGTACTTTCTGCCCCCACTGCAACAGTGGTTCTCAGTCTCAGTGTTTTAGTGGATACTAAGTTGTTCGTTCTAGCACTTGTATTAGAGCAAAACAAAAGCGACCCCCAGGAGACATTCTCACCCACCACATTCAACGATGCCGTCCCTGGGGGATGCGGGAGTGTGCCCTTCCATTCATGCTGAGACCTGTGTGGTGCGTCCAGCGTAGGAGCCCCGTCCTCTGCAAGTGCTGCAGCAGGGGTGTTGGGACAGAAACAAACCCGAGACCCCCCATATAGGTCCAAAGAAGAGTGAGCAACCGCTTTTTCTACTTACTTTCCCATTGCTGACAATACCTCTCTCTCCAGGACGCAACTTAAGTACATCTTGACAGAACAGCTGATGAGTTTGGAAAATATTCACTCCAACAGTGTTATATTTTTTCTCAAAAGCATTCTTATCCATCCCCTAAAGCATAGATTAAGAAGGATGTAATTAGTGAGAGAAAATATATTAAATCATTTTCTTAAAGCCTGCTTTAATATATTAATGCAAAATTTGAAATTATTCTAAATCTTGATTTTTAAAAGTATTATTTTCTTTTGCAACACTAAAAAAAGAATATTTCTTCCAAGTCAATTACGGTATCTGTACATCTTGTTACAAGTAGATATCATATGTCATTCATTCTTTGAAAATTTCAGGTGGATTATTGATTAGTAATATGCTAGGGGACATCAACGTAAATAAAATTTAACATTAAAGAAATGGAACAAATGTTTATTAAATTCTGAACTCAGTACCCCCATTTGGTACACTCGGTAAAAACAACTGTCTAAAATAGAAATACCCTCTCTCACCTCATTCTACCAATCTCACAAAACCAATTTAGTAATAATGCATTTTATTTCTGAAATACACAAGTAACCCTTGGTTAAAGTAAAAAAAAATATATGAACATTCACAGAAAATAAACCACGAATAGGTTCTTCACATCTTCACACTAAGACACATTTCTCCCTATCAGTACTTATCAAACTTTAATGTGCCTTGTTAAAATGTAGTTCCTACTTCGGAAGATCCAGGGTGAGGCCTTAAATTTTGAACTTTTTTTTTTTTAAAGATTTTATTTATTTATTTGAGAGAGAGAGAATGAGAGACAGAGAGCAGGAGAGGGAGGAGGGTCAGAGGGAGAAGCAGACTCCCTGCTGAGCAGGGAGCCCGATGTGGGACTCGAGGATCATGACCTGAGCCGAAGGCAGTCGCTTAACCAACTGAGCCACCCAGGCGCCCTAAATTTTGAACTTCTAACAGGTTCTTGGGTGTTCCCACGATGGTAGGAATGTTCCACTGCACTGTCCAATATGGCAGCCACAGCCATGGATGTTCAATGAGCACTTAACACGTGGCTAGTACGACTGGGGCACAGAATTTTAATTATTTATTTATTTAATTAATTCTAAAAAATTTATTATTATGTTCAATTAGCCAGCATGTAGTCCATCATTAGTTTTTGATGTAGTGCTCAACGATTCATTAGTTGAGTATAACACCCAGTGCTCATCACCACACGTGCCAGAATTTAAATTTTAACTTAATTTTAAGTTTTAAAGAACCACATTTAGCTAGTGGATACAGCAGTGGACAGTGCAGCCTTAGATCCTGCTTACTTCCAAAATCTCCATCTCAGTCATCCCGTCTCTGACCACAAGCTCCTGAATTTCCAGCTCATGCAACCTAGTGTCACCAGACCAACCATTCCTCAATCCTTTCAATCCTCCGCCCCTACCACTTATTTACTGTCCATCGTACCTCCCATAGTTTTCCTCCTCTATGAGTTACACCACAAAGTCCCTTACCACAACAAAAACCTTCCATGCTTCGCTCCCTTGAATGCTTCCCTGAATTCACATTCACCTGGCAATTCCCCAACTCTGTTTAAACACAACTCTGCTTCCCCTGCAACTAGAACCAAACTGTTAATACAGCTAGAGAAAAACATGCAACTAATACTGATCTCACTTTCAATTTGGGTCACTAACATCAAGTGGGTCCTCAGAAACCTTCCCATGCTAATATATTTAATTCATTTGCTCACTCTCAGAATAATAAAAAATATGTGGCATTTTCTCCTCTTTCCTCAAACCTCTAATAATACCTACTCTTACTCTAATAATTGGCAATGACCGGAATTTCTTTTGAAAATGAATATAATTAGAAGTACTTCATCCTGCTACCACCAAATAAATCTACCCTTCTGCAACCATGCCCACCCATTCTGCCTTCCTTCTGGTTAAAACAGATGAACAGTTCCTTTTCTTAAGACCAACAGTTAACACTTGTCCATTCAATCCTGGCACCTCTTCTCTACTCAAGAACTTTGCTCCTAACTCTGCTCCCCTCTCTGTATCATCCTTTCTCATTGTTTGGATGGACTGTGTCCATTAGCATACAAAACAGTGACATTTCCCCAGTTTAGAAATTCTTGACCTCAAGTCTCGTTCTAGATACAAAGTATTTCTGTTTGTGGTAAAATTAAAGTTTCTTAAAAGAGCTACCTATACTCACTATCTCTATTTCCTGGTTTCCCATTCTCTTTTCAATCTAGTTTACTTTTATAGCTACTATTCCACTGAAACAATTCTCATCAATGACCACCTTAACAAGTAAATGGTCAATTATGAAGACTAATTTCAGGAACGTCTGGCATAGTTGATCATTCCCTCCTTGAAATATTTTCTCCAACTGACTTTCAGGATACCATACACTCCTGGTTATCTTCCTAACTCATTGGCTGCTCCATCTGTCTCCTTTACTGGATCATCCTTTTCTTGCATACTTCTATATGTTGGAATGTTCCAGGGCTCTGGTTTCAGCCTCTCTTCTCTCGCCCAACTCACTCCTGAGGTATCTGATCCAGTTTCTTGGCTTTAAATTATATAGAATACTGGTAACTCTCAAAGTGTCTGACTCTAAAAATACCCCAACAACCCTGAATTGATTTCTACACTCATTAACTCAATTGTCAACCCAACATCTCCACTTGAATGTCCAACAGGAATCTCCAACATGTACAGACTTAACTCTTGATCCCTTATGTGTCCAAATCTTCTCTTCATCTAGACTTCCCCATCTCAAAAAAAAGACACCACCATCAACTCAAGCCACTCAAGCTAAAATTTAAGGATATTACATTTTATGTCACATACAATTGATCAGCTAATCCTGTTGACTAGAGTTGTAACAAATACTATGCGCCAACTGCCTCACTATCTCTACCACCAGTACCTAGTCCAAGACACCATTATTTCTTGCCTGGACTATTGCAATAGCATTCTAACTGTTCATCTTATTTCCACTCTTGTCTGCCTGCTACCAAATCTTCACATGGCATCCAGAGTCATCTTTTTAAAGATTACTCACTTCTTCAAGATTCCTCAATGGTTTCCCATTATACTCAGGAAAGACTTCAGTTCCTTACCATGGCTGATAGGTGTTTGAGATAACTGGGTTCCGTTCCTGACCTCATCTCCTTGTACTCTCCACATCACTGTCTCTATTTTGCTCATAATGATCTTCTGCCTATACCTCAAACCTGGAAAGCTGATCGCTATAGCAGTCCTTTAGACTTACTGTGTTCCTGAATCTGGTACATTCTTCTCGCAGATTTTCCATGGCTTGATTTCTCATTTCAGACGTCTGCTTAAATGTAAACTCTTTAGAGATGCCTTCCCTGACCACTCCAGCTAAAGAGCATCCCTCAAACTATCTACCCTCTTCTTTCTTTATATTGTTCTAGTACCATTCAGTTTGTCTGTCTTTCCTACTATCATGTAAGCTTCACAAAAGCAGGGACTCAATATATCTGCCTTGTTCACAAGTGTATCTCCACCGTCGGGAAGACAATCAGAAAATATTTTTGAAAGGATTAATGAATCTTCCTTCTTGAGGATCATCTTCCATCTTTAGAATTTCCCTCATACTGGATCCCTTCAAGGAAATACCTATTATTTACACAATCCTTTAACTCCCATTTTTCATTTAAGTACATGTGCTAACCAGAATGCCATCAACTTCAAGGATCACAAAGTGGTAGTAGTAACATCTGGTTTGCTAAAAGCCTTGAGGCAAAGTCATATTGTTTAATATTTATCTTTTCCCGTATGAAGGAATGTTTATTATGCCCAGTTGATTATACTTATTTATTGATGTTTTTCAGGAACATGGTAACACTGGCTTATACTTCTTAAATATGCAACAGATACTTACTATTCCAAACAAATAGCTACTGACCTCAGTAAGAAATGTTTTAATTTTTTCTCCGGAGTAAATAGCCGTAGCAGTTTCTTCCGTTGCCAGTTTCCTGAGAAAGTTTCTCAAAAAGCTGTTTTTCTGTGTAAGAAAAGCTGCCAAAACTCCTCTAGAAATAGCTGTGTTCTCTTCATTTATTTTTGAAGTAGGATTATAAATAACCCCCAACCGACTATGAACACTTGTTTTCTGCAAAACACATTTATAGGTGAAAAAGATCAGTATCTCGCATATCTTTGTACAGCTGAACTTTTTTCTTTCTCACCAAGTTTGTTCAGTTTACCACACAGCATCTTTCACTGTAGATGATTTACCACACAGCATCTGTCTATGTGGACTGTCCTGAATGTGCACCTACTAACATAGCCAAAAACAGCCATTGTAGTAACTCCAAGAGCTTCACCTCTTTGTATAAAGAGTGCTTTAGAATGCAATGTTGTTTAACCTCTTTTTGTGTGTGAAGTAACACATATAAAACAAGACACAAAACGTAAGTGTAGAACTCAATGAAATTAGCCCATAAAACTATAACTCAGGCGGAGAAACAGAGCACTGTAGGCAACCCAAAGTCATCTCTCATATACCCTGCCCGTTACTACACCTTCCCACTTTTCTAGAAACAACCACTACCCTGTTATTTACTGGTTGTATCATTCTTGCTTCTTTCTGGTTTATCACCTAAGTTTCATCGTTAAACATTTAATCTATTTTGAACTTCATATAAATATAATCCTACAGTGTGTATTCTTTCCTGCTCTGTTTCCACTTAACATATTGATTGTGAGATTTATCAACATTGTTTTGTGTGGCTGTAGTTACTTTATTTTTTAGGATTGTGCAGAATTCCATGATATGAATATACTCTATTTTATCCGTTCTACTGATGCTGGACATTTGAATTTTTTTTTCATTTTGGTACTCTACAAACAGAGCAAGAAGAATACAGCACCAGCCATGAAGTCTTCTTGCCAGAACATGTTGAAGCTGAATCTAATTAAGCTTCAGACATAACTTCCAGTACAGAGGAGATGTAAGGGCTAAAGAACAAGTTAAAAATACTACAAGAAAAAAAAAAAAAACAGTGAAATTCAGAATGTGGGATTTTTCTACAAAGCAACTAGCTTGGTCTCTTTAAAAAGTCACCAGACAAAATGTGGATGTTACTGTTTTACAATAAAAGAAACTAATGAAATTTAATAATGAAATGCATTGTGGGAAACATGTTTGGGTCCTGGTTTGAAAAAAGAAAAGACATCTTTGTGGGAACAATTTAATGAAGACTTAGTACTAACAATGTGAGAGTGGTATTGCAGTTACGTAGAAGAATATCCTAATTCTTGGAAAATGCATGTTGAAGTATTAAGGGATGATATATGCTGATTTCTACAACTTTTTTTTTTTAAGATTTATTTATTTGACAGAGAGAGATACAGCGAGAGAGGGTACACAAGCAGGGGGAGTGGGAGAGGGAGAAGCAGGCTTCCCGCTGAGCAGGGGGCCTGATGCGGGACTCGATCCCAGGACCCTGGGATCATGACCTGAGCCGAAGGCAGATGCCCAACGACAGGGAGCCACCCAGGCACCCGTGATTTCTACAACTTACTTTAAAATGATCTAGACCATTCCTGCCCTTCCCCCTACAAACAGATAATTAGATAAACCAAATATGGCAAGATGTTAACAATTATAGAATCTAGGTGTTAGGTATGTAAGTGTTCATTACATCAGTCTTTTGAACTTTGTGTAGTTTTGAAAGAAAACATGGTCTTCAAAAAACAGACCCAGAGAGCCATAAGGAGAGGCCCCAGTAAGATAAAGGCAGAAGTTAAAAACAAGCTGGCTAAAATGAAATGAAAATGAGAGGCTGAAAATATAATACTGGAAAGAATGAAAGAATGAAACTCAGAGCTGATACCACAGATAATTCAATTAATGAACTAGATTCGGAGTCAGCAAATTACAGCCTGTGGGTGAAATCCCATCTGGAGCCTGTTCTTATATGGTCCTCCAGGTAAGAAAATGCTCGTTGAAATGATAGAGCAGCCAGAGGTCTAACAGAGAGAATCAGAGAAAGAGACAGATGAAAAGAGCTGTCCTGGGATCACACTCATCCCTAAGGGTCTGTAAAACTGCATATATTCTACACTGGCCCCATTTAGGAAAATGAGAATGAGGCAGGGGACACACTTGGAGGCATTCCCTGAATAAACACTGCTGAATAAAAAGCTACTCTGAGGGCGCCTGGGTGGCTCAGTTGGTTAAGCGTCTGCCTTCAGCTCAGGTCATGATCCCGGGGTCCTGGGATCAAGTCCCGCATCGGGCTCCCTGCTCAGTGGGGCAGTCTGCTTCTCCCTCTACCCTTCCCCCCTGCTCGTGATCTCTCTCTCTCTCTCTCTCTCTCTCTCTCTGAAATAAATAAATAAAACCTTAAGAAAAGAGAAAAAGCTACTTTGACCAGGCAACTCCGAGGAAGGCAGGTTTAAAAATAATTATTAAATCTATTCTGGGCAGTCTGGAAGACTTCATGCCAAAGGTTGGATCTTCTCAGGAGTAATGAGAAAGAGAAATTCCAAGACACTATTCCATGGGTGAATGTGGGGCAAAATCATAAAATCCCTGAACTGGGAAAGTAGCCTTTAAGTCAAGTACACAACCAACAGTAAAGGGTGAACATCTAACCACTTATGGGGACTTAAGCACAAACTTTGAGCGGTAACTGGCTTTTGCTGACTCAGAGGCAGTCTCTAGGAAACAAAGATAAAAGATAAAAACAAGGAAAAAAGTCTAAGCAGGAACATCAGAGATAAACAATGAGAGGGAAACAGACAACAGAGTTAGCTCAGTCACATCACTAAACAAATAAACGAATGATCAAACAAACAACGGGTAACCCTGGGGATGAGGTGATATTGGTATCCATATGTGCTCTGTATTATCTAAAATGTTTGGATTTCAATAAAAAATTATGAGACAAGCAGTTAAACAGTAGAGTATGATTTATGCAAAGGAAAAATACCAAGCATTAGAAACTATCTTTGAGGGGCCTTAGATAATGGACTTAACAAACATATAAATATGTTCAAAGAATTAAAGGGAACCATGTTTAAAGAATTAAAGGAGAGTATGGTAATAATAGTTATTACACTGAGAATAATAAGAAAGAGATAGAAATTATAAAAAAGAACCAAATGGAAATTCTGGAGTTGAAAAGTAAAATAACTGAAATGAAAAATTCATTCAGAGGGGTTCAACAGATTTGAGTTGGCAGAAGGAAGAGTCACTGAGTTTAAAGATAAATCCATAGAACTAGAATCTAAAAAAATAGAATGTAAAAAGAATGAACAAAAATGAATAGATCCTCAGAGAAATGTGGGACACCATTGTAACTATTGGGAAAAGGTAGTCTGTCAGCCTCGCAAAGAACATGCTACCAGAAATTCTTGAGAAGAAAGAGAAGGAAGAAGTGACGTACTCCATAGATCCCAAACACCCCTTTTTGGAATGTGCTGGTCTGAAGACCACTTAAAGAAGGCCACAGTGTGTTCTGAGATTATCTAACATGACATGAAAATTCTCCTAGCTAATGTTATATTTTGTTTAAAATGTATTAACTATTTTTGATGTGGTAGAGCACCTCCAAGATGGCCCCTAATAATCCCCACTTCTTTGTACTCATGCTTTGTACTTACTCAGCTGAGTCACTCCTGAATTTTTAAACCCCAGGTACTGGGAAAAAGAAATGTTTGTTGTTTTAAGCCATTAAGTTATAGGGTAATTTGTTATCAGCAATAGATTTACACTTAGCTAATATAAAACAATTTCATAAAATGTTTTGGTTTATGTTTCTTAGGTGTTTTTAATCTAGACAGATTTTTATTTATTTTTTTATTTATTTATTTATTTATTTTTTTTAAAGATTTTATTTATTTATTTATTTGACAGAGAGATGAGAGAGAGCACAAGTAGGCAGAGAAGCAGGCAGATGGAGAGGGAGAAGCAGGCTCCCCGCAAAGCAGGGAGCCCGATGCGGGACTCGATCCCAGGACCCTGGGATCATGACCTGAGCCGAAGGCAGCCGCTTAACCGACTGAGCCACCCAGGCGCCCTAGACAGATTTTTATGCTCCCATAGAAATAGAGAAGGTTATAAGAGTTTTTTGGTTTTTCTTTGCTTGTTTTTCTTAGAGAGAATGACAGTTGGGAGGGGGAGAGAATCTTAAGCAGGCTCCACACCCAGCGCAGAGCCCAACCAGGACTCAATCCCATGAACCCTAGGTCATGACCTGAGCTGGAATCAAGAGTCAGACGCTTAACTGACTGAGCCACCCAGGTGCTCTATATAGAAATGTATCCTACTGAAGTATATTGGTTGTAATTCTCTAATAACAAAATAATTAAGGTTGATTTAAGGCTTAAAATACTCTTCAGTGAGATAAATTTGTTTTTTCTTAAATATTCAGAGAAATAAAGTGCTGCCTGATAACGTGATGAAAAATTTCTATTACGAATTGCTATTATTGCTATTGGTAAAAAGCAGATTTGGGGTCATCGATGTAAGGGTCTAGAACCATTCACTCTGATTTAATAGCCTATTTATAACTGCTAAATCTTAGTTTTGGCTGCTACAACAAAGTAACCACAAACAGGGTGGCAACAACGGAACTGAAATTTATTTCCTACAGTTCTGGAGACTGGAAACCTGAGATCAAGTGCTAGCCTGGTCAGGTTCTGGTGAGGACCCTCTTCCGGGTTACAGACTATTGATTTGTCCTTGTATCTACACAAGATGGAAAGAGAGTGAGCAAGGCTCTCTGACCTCTTCTTACAAGGGCGCTAATCCCATTCATTAGGGCTCTACCTCATGACCTAATTACCTCCTCAAGGTCCCACCTCCAAATACCATCACACTGCAGATTAGATTTGAACATAGGAATTTTGAGGGGGAGTTCCTGTCTTAAGTTTCCTTAGCAACAACTTGAGGTACTTAAAATGTTAATATGGAGGGGAATAAAGATTTAATGCATGTTCTTCATTTGGCTTTCTCAGAATTAACAAAAAATTAAAATTTTTATAGTAAAAATATCTAAATACTCACCATGAATTTTAATGCATTAAACAGTAGCTTTCGCCCAGATGGTTTGTCAAAATCAGCAATAATCCAGAGAGTAACTGAAGAAATTACATCATCCTCTGAAAGTTTCAAATAGTTTAGTCAAACTACCTCTTTTAAAAATCAAGCTAAAAGCAGGGAACATTTCTAGTTAACAACACACATTAAAGTGTATTAAAATATTAAACTTAATTTTTTAAAAATACGCAAATATTGTTAAAGATTATACACACATGCACATACACTGACATGCATATAAAAATACTAGAAGAGTGTTCTATAGGTTTATAGAAACTCAGATGCCAAAAAGAAAGAATAGTCCCTATGGGACATATCTGTGGAATACTTTTATTAGTAGACAAAAATTATATTATGCTTATTATGTTTTCAGTGTTGGCAAGCAAAACTATCTTCCAGCTACAGCTACATTCTTTTTAAACTGATACTTATACCCCACTATATGTAAAACTAGATACAATAAGGCTTATCAGTAGATATTAAAACAGCAATATTTTATTAGCTTACAATTCATTTACTTCAAAACGTCTGGCTATCATTAACTTGGTCTAATCTACATCATCTTGTGCCATCAACAGCAATACAATTATTTTCTTCAGAAAAATTTGAAAATTTGGAAGCCACAAAGAGAAACAATTTTTAATTCGGAAGTCAGTTAAATGGGTTTAATTTCACCTAGGCTCAGCATCTGTCACCTGAAATAATACTTTTCTAGCCATCATTAAAACCTATAGAAAAATTAGTCCCTCTGATCACATGACCTACTTAAAACAAGTGCAAAAAATCTGCTATACCAAAAACTTACTCCTGAATAGAAGTGAGGCTACAGTTACTACCATACTCAGGAATATCTATACAATATTATATAAAAACTGTAACAAAAAGAAGGTTAACATTGAGTCCACATTGAAGCAACTTAAGAGTAAGGCAGTAGTGGTACGTTCTTTTCAAAGAAAAGTAAAGAATTTTAATGCCTTCTTAACACCAGCACTTTTACCATCATCATAGTAAATTGAGAAATATTTCAGAAGTGCTAAGTAAATTTCTCACAAGTCCATTATTTCTTTACACATTTACATAATTGCAAGAAAGAGGAAAGTAGGTGTTTCTCAGTTAATATTCTTTTAAATTGTTAGAGATTTAACAAAGGGCATTAATTATAGGCTAACTTACTCTGAGAGACAATTTTCGAAATACATCCCAGAACCTGATAAATAGATTTCTCCTATTTTTTATTCCCTGTTTCTGTTTCCTTCTCTCTTCACTAAACATAGTCAGGACCTTACTCTGCCATAACACAGAACTGCATTATATTTTATTATTTGTTGGATTTCTTGGAGACAGACCACTTTATGAACATAAAATCAAGGATCTGTTAGAAAAGGATTCTGTGGCGATCTGGTCCACACTTGACCCCACAGCATTCTAAAAAACTGGCTGTGTGGCCTCTGCTTAAAACTCTCATATATAAAAATATACCCCTTACTACACAGTTCATCCTATCTTGAGATCACTCTCATTGTTAGATGACTGCTTTATACCCCGAGATAAAAAGCTGCCTTCTCTTATCTTACGTGTATCGGCTCTCATTTTTCTCTCTAGAGCAAAGATGGTCAAACTGTAACAAAACGAAACAAAACCAACCAAACTCTACCTTTGTCTATCTGAATAAGTCACTGTCCTCTAATAAACATGCGGACGGACCCACTGCAGACTCCCCTGTCCAGGATAAATCCGTATTTCCAAGTACCTTCCTGTATCGGTCTCCCCTCCTTTGTTATAATCCTCAACATATGCAAAAAATCCAGATGTTGTTTAATCAGAGTGTGGAACTACTCTCCTCTGATCTGGGATTTATACTCTTATTCATGCAGTATAAAGTATCAGTTAACACAGTCCTGAAAGGGTTTTACCACTTTCTTAAAAAGGTGAAAAATGGAATAGCTTGCTTTGAGAAAAGGCAAAAAACTAAGATGAACTCCTGTGCATATATGATCCAGTAGGGTCAAAGGCAGTTTCTCAGCACAATGCTTATATCCTAACTAACTACAGACTCCCTCGAAAACCAGACCCCTAGTCAAATAGTAACATACAAATTCATTATGCAACCACCTTACTAAAATTACAAATTTTGCTACTTTAGGAATAAAGTCAGGAAAATAAAATATGCTTATTACCTTCTTGGGTTAAATAATACATGTTCTCTGCTATTACAGCACTCTTATCTTGTGAATCCAAGAAAAAGAACGTAGAGAAATCTTCAACATCAGCAGTTACTGAAAATTTTCATATTAAATGTTAAATAACCAATTAATAAAATATTCACAACTCAATAAACATTTGTAGAAAGTATATGGAAGGATTATTTTACCTGATGTGGATATTAAATTAAGGTACTGCCATTTTGTGTGCAAAATCAAAGGATTTAACCGGGGTACAACATTATTCTTTTCCATAAGGAAATCAATTACATTTGTTCGATCGTTTAATGTGCCCTACAACAACAAAAATATTACTTAGGTAATCTAGGCAATTTATATGTATATATTTTAAAGTTCTGCACAGAATACACTTAACAACTACTTCATCTAAAATAATAAATAAATAATGTAGGCAATTAGGATTCATACAATAAATTTTACAACAAATTTGCCTGTAAAAATTTGAATTTTCTTTCCAATAAAGCAGTTGATTCAATTATGCACAGGTAAACTTAATTAACTAATTACTACTTTTAAAGAAACTGCTAAGTGATCAGGAGGGAAATTTTTGCCATGAAAAGATGTTTTAATACAAAAAATCATTTTTAAACATCATTTATCATGTATTTTCTCATAAATGCTTACCTACCATGAAAACTTCCTTCTGTAAATTTATGGTTGCATCCATCATTCTGCGAAGAACACTTGTTTCCAGCTCTTCAGTATTCAGCTCTTCGAGCTTAAAGGGTTCTCCATTATAAAGGGCTTGAGGCAAAGGACCCAGGCCAGTCATCTTATAAAAGCTTGCTCCTTCCTATTTAGTTCAAAAATGCCAGAGAGTTAAACTGAATATGGCTGTCTGGAAAAGAAATGCATATGAAAAACAAGGGACGGAAACTGCCACATTTTTATACGCCATAGAAAAAAATGTGAACTTCGCTGATTTCACTTGTCCTTTCCAAACATTTTTTAAAGGAAAGTAATTTACCCACATAAAGCAAGAATCAGGTAGCTTTTTCTGTAAAGGGCCAGCTAGTACCCATTTCAGACTTTGTGGGCCATCCAGACTCTGTCTCAACGACACAGTTCTGATGCTGCCATCCAGCTGTGATACCCAACACCTGGATGCATACCCACCGCTAGGTCCCAAGAAAACTGTGTATGTAAAGGCAGGCAGTGGGCGGGCAGGATTTGCTGACCCTTGTATAGAGTGTAACATTTAAAAAAAAAAAGAAAACCAAAACACCATTTACCTGTATTAGAGAGTCATTCATCCCTGCATTCATTTGTTTAATAAACATCTGCTTAATTCATGCCATCGGCACGAGGCTACACACTGTGAATACAGAGCTGAAAGTCTGCCCTCAAGCGGTTCACACAGACACAAAATAGATGTATGCACGCGCTTCTCTGGGAGCCAGAAAGAAACGTCTAGCCAAGCTTGAGTAAGGAGAGGAAAGGGTCAGAGAAGCCTCTGGGAAGGAGTGGCATGGAAAGTCTTAAAGGATGAGTAAACATTTGCCAGGAAGATAAAGTGGAAAAAGATATTCCATGTGGAGTGAGACAGCATAGCAAGGAATGGAGGGGAGGAGAGAATACAGCATCTTTAGGGAATGGCCAGTAATTTTGTGTGTCTACAGTGGGCAGAGTTACATATGTGGGTGTGGTCAGATACAGGGGCAGAGACCAGATCCTGAAGGTGCTCAACATCTGGATTTTATCTTGTGAGTGATAAAGTGTGACTAAACAATTCATTTGCTATTCAAAACTATGTATTATTATAATTATTATTGCCAACATTCTCACAATTACTCTGTGAAGCTAAGTACTACCATCACATCCATTTCACAGATGATGACATATGACCTCCAGCACCACCCAGCTACTGCATTTTATTTGAAATTTTTTTTTTAATTTTTCATGTTTTTACTTAAATTCTGGTTAGATAACAGTTAACTGTAATATTAGTTTCTGGTGTAGAATTTAGTGATTCGTCACTTACATACAACACCCAGTGCTCATCACAAGAGCCCTCCTTAAAGCCCATCACCCAGTTAACCCATCCCCCCCCCCCACCTCCTCTCCAGCAACCTCAGTTTGTTCTGTTGAGAGTCTGTTTCCTGGTTTGCCTCTTTTCTATCCCCGCCACATTCATCTGTTTTGTTTCTTAAATTCCACATGTGAGTGAAATCATATGGCATTTGTCTTTCTCTGACTTATTTCACTTAGCATAATTGCTCTAGCTCCATCCACATCATTGCAAATGCAAGATGTCATTCTTTTTTATGGCTGAGTAATATTCCATTGTACATATATATATACCACATCTTCAGTCGATGAACATTTGGGCTCTTTCCATAATATGGCTATTGTTGATAAAACTGCTATAAACATTGGGGTGCATGTATCCCTTCCAATCAGTATTTTTGTATCCTTTGGGTAAATACCTAGTAGTGTAATTGCTGGGCGTAGGGTAGTTCTATTTTTAACTTTCTGAGGAACCTCCATACAGTTTTCCAGAGTGGCTGCACCAGCTTGCATTCCCTCCAACATTGTAAGAGGGTTCCCCTTTCTCCGCATCCCCGCCAACACCTGTTTTTTTTCTTGTGTTGCTACTGCATTTTAGAAACAAAATTTGTACTTAGAGCTCTCTGACCAAGAGTCTGAACCCTTAATCACTATTATCTCTGCAATTATTGGGCACTTATGGTATATTAGGCTTATGAATGCATATAAATAAAATGCAAATTCTATCCTTTAATGTAGATGGGTACATTAAAAACAAGTGTGAACATAGCATCCAGGGCTACCAAGGAGGGCATGGTCAGTTTCATCTAGAAAGAGGGTAAATAATGATAAGTAATATGATCAGATTTGCGTATTTAAAAAAAGACCACAGTGGCAATGGTGAGAAAGAAGGGCATGGGAGAGCGTGCCCTGGGAATGTTGGTCAGGGACTCCTGCACTAGTGTGGGAAAGAAAAAACAAGAGCCAAACAGAAATTCATGGTAATGCGCAAGGGGAGAATGAGGAAGTTTCTGAAACATTCAGCTGGCAGGATGGACAGAACCTAACAATGTATTGTTTGGGATGGTATGAGAGAAGCAGTAGGTTAGGATGATGATGAGACTTCTAGCATCGGTAGCCAGGGTGAATGACGATGCTACCCTCTAGGATAGGGCATAAAGAAGAAAAAAATGTTTGGGGTCCCAAGGAAGATGATGGGCTTGGTTTCGGATTCTTTTAAGATGCTTATGGGCAAGCCCCAGGTAGCTGCATACATGGGTATGGACCCAAGAAAGAGGTCTCTGCTAGAAATACAGGCCCTCTTTTGATTTACTCTGTGATTTCTAATTAGGCAACCTGTCCATTCCAAAAGCTTTAATTACAACAAATACCACAAATAAGCCAATGACACTGAATTTTATAATTTTAGCCCTGCCAGACTGAGTTCCTAAACAGGGGCTTAATACCCAATCTAACTGCAGCTTCAGTCTCCCTCAGAAATGTAGTCTTAACCCATCAGTCAGGAATTTTCCCATCAGATCAGTACCAATGAGTCCGCCACATGGGCCCTCTCCATCCCCCAAAGAAAGATGAGGTAGTCTGCCTGGTAAGACCCTTGCTTTGCCCCTAAAGGAAAGCCACCTTGCCCGAAACAATCCCTTTTTTTTTTTTTAATTTATTTTATTAACATATAATGTATTGTTTGTTTCAGGGGTACAGGTCTGTGATTCATTCATCTTACATAATTCACAGCGCTCACCATAGTACTTACCCTCCCCAATGTCCATCACCCAGCCACCCCGTCCCTCCCACCCCCCTCCACTCCAGCAACCCTCAGTTTGTTTCCTGAGACTAAGAGTCTCTTATGGTTTGTCTTTTGCTAATAACATTCCTGCCCTACCCTCCTATGAAACCTTCCACTTGGTTTAACTCCTCAGAGCATCCCTCTATTTGCTAGACGGGATGCAGTCCTAGTCATGAATCATTTTAAAAAGCCAGTTAGATCTTTAAAACTTACTGGGTTGAATTTTTGTTATTGAACAGATCTGGTGGCAGTGACAGGACCCAAAGGGAACTTCCGGCAGCATTTGGGGACACAAGAAACACATACATGGTGCCCGCACACTCTTGGATTTCATGGTCTTTCTTGCCATTTCTAAGAGTCGCAGGGCAGTTCCAGTTGCCTTCCCTCTTCTGAGCTACAGACAACCCCATACACTTTTACCCTCCAACAATCGCTTCAAAGTAACGGACAATGCCTTTTCAAAATAAAGCAGGTCGCAGTCTCTTCATTGCTTAATATCTTCTCAGATTTTTTACTGTTGCCAAGGTGTTTCACTGTTCTGAGTTCAATTTAATATTGTTCACTGTGCAAGCCGGCCCCCTACTTCTCCAGCTCACCCTGTGAACTTCCCTCCACGACACAAACACAACACCTGGCTGCTATCCATACGGCGGCAACACCAGCTTCTCCGTACTTCTTCACGACTCAGGACCTCCTGACATTTTTCTCTGGGAGGTTAATCTCCTGTCACTTTGTTTTCTTGCATCCGGCTCTTCCTCCTACTTCAGGACTCAGAGACGAATTCTTCATGTCCATCCTCAGAGCACTTCTCCCCTCATTCTATGTGCTGTGTGTCTGGTGGGCCCCTTCCAGCCAATACTTGTGTCCGTCAGTCTCGGGGATTTCATTGTGTTATTTCTCTGATGCTTTCCTTCCTGTTGTTTTCTCTGTTCTTCCTGAGTCTTCTGGATTGAGTCTCTACTTGTTTACCATTTATTCTTATTTTCATTTCTTTGAATTTGTCTCTCTGTTCTATTACATTTTTATTTTGTTTTGCTAAAATTTGCTCTATTCTTTTACCTACTGTGCTTAGAACATTATAAGTACTCAATAAATATCTCTTGAAAGGGCAGATAAAGTTTAGATGAAGAGAGAAAATTACAGGAACATGAGTTTAGAGAATGAAGGCCTAAACTCGTTTCTTTTCTTTGTGATGGAGGAGTAAGAATGATTTTCTAGGCCTGGAGAGCAAGGTGGAAAAGGGGCTTAGGGGACTGATGAATGTCTAGAATAATGTTTGGGAGGGGCAGGGAGCGGAGGAGACTAAGCATGACTGAAGGGCTCTCAAGTAACACGGAGTCTGGCTTAAATTAGAGGTTGGACAGATTTGGGGAAAATGGGCCAACAGGACACTGAAGCTGCAGATCATCGTTACAGGACAGCTGCAGGAAAGGAGAGCAGTAAAACGGGAGCTGTAAGGGGAAGCGTGTACTCACACACTAAAAAAAACGGAACTTAATATTTCTGAGGAGTGTTCAGTGTCCTCAATCTTTACAAAAATCCTTAACATTTCTAACTTTAGTAGACAATGACTGCAGACACCTTAAAACAGTAACACCACAAAAATACTCATTTCACTATTAACTCTTTAAGAGTAAAAGTGGGTTTCTGATTAAATATGGTAGATTTATCCATACACATGCTCATCTCTCCTCTCCTCACACATTTCACTGAAGTGAGAATATAATAATAGAAAATATGAGCCCACAAGGGTCAAGAAAAAACAGGAGAAAAGATAAAAAGCAGGTAAGCAAAGTAAAAAGGGAAGTCACATCTGTTCAGACAGAAGAGAACGTGAACATTTTTCAGCATCCCTGGAGACACTCGGTGCCCCAGAGCGAGGACGAGAGCAGAGTGCCCAAATGGCCGAGAGTCTGCACACAGGGTAGTTGCCTCTCAACGCCTGTCTCTCAATGCTGCAAAGCCACAGTGTCCTGCTTTTCTTATTCTCTGCAGAAACTGAATCACAAAGGCTAGCCTGGGTGACAGCAGGCAGAGAAAGGGGATGGAGACCAGGCGGGAGATTAAAGGAGAGTGCCCATCCTTCACACCCAGGCGGTGACCACATCCGTTCCCGCACATAACCTGTGCCCTCACCTTCGACACGTGCACCCTCTCCACCCTCTCGTCTGCCACATGTACTCCTTCTAAGAGCAAAATAAAGAATTCTTATTTGAAGAATCTGCTTTAATCGAGAAAGTCAGCTCAGCTCCCCGAGTGAGGCTCACCAACTCATAAGAACCATGTATTTGTCATCAGCTTTTTAGGGTTTCATACTTACGTGTGGAAAGATAACCGGATATCATAAGACATTTGACAAATGCTTCAAACACAAAAGAGAGAAATCAAAACGAATGAAAAAAGGGAAGCTGTAGAGGGCAGAGGTAATGCAGGGAGAAGAACACATCACAAAATTAACACTCTTAGATAAAAAAAAAAAAATTGTGTCCATGAAAGAAAAACTGAATGTTATAAAACAGGAATAGGATAGAATAAAGATCTCCAGAGAATTTTAAAAAATTGAATGAAACAGACAAAGGAATACAAAAAGAAGAAAAAGCAAACAGAGACTCAACTGAGAAGATTCAGAAAGGACAGAAAAAAATGAAGGAAAACATGAGAGAAATAAAGAAATTCCCAGAATTGATGGACACAAATCTCCAGTAGAAGGACCTCACCAAATGCCCAATACACTGATTGAAAGAGGATCAATACAAAGACATACCGTCATGAAATTTCCAAACACCAGGGAGAAAAAGATTCTAAAAGCTTTCAAACTGGACAAATACATAAATAAATAAAGCAGAAAGACAAAGGAATTAAAATCAGAATGATAACACTGGTCTCCGTAGCCTACTAGGAGATAGGAGACAGTAAAGACAGCCTCCAAAACTTGGAAGAAAAAGGATCATCCAGTCCAACTACCAATAAGAGGGAAATGTAGCATAAGATTTTTAACCATAGAAGAGTTAAAATATTTTTTCTATCATGCATGTTTACCTGGGAGAGGAATAAAATCAGAAATAAATCATAAATAGGAAAGGTATAGTACTCACACAACCAGAGATAAAGCAGAGACCTGTAAAATGAAGTGGCAAAGGCAGACCCAGAAAGGAAGGAAGCTGTATTTATTCAGGTCCAAAGCATGACCAGTTCACTTTAGAGAAAGAGTGGGCATGGCTACAGAAGGGCATTCTAGGGGTTGGTGTGAGTGAAGAAGGTGCTCGTTTGTTAATTGCTGTTTATTTGTAAGAAAATTTCTGGATAGGTTATCTGTCCTATCTACTATCTGGATACATTTGCAATAAAGAAGAATACTATGGAAAATGGGTAAAAAAAAAATGAAGTAATTTTCAAAGTTAAAAAAAACAAGGTGCTAAAAAATGGAAAGACAATCATAGTATTTGATTTACTAAGCAAGGAATATTTAAAAAGTCACACACACTAAATATTCACTTAACCAAAATGTGTTAAAAACAGACCTGATAATCAGCTGGTTTGCACTGGACAGGCTTTACCACTTCTTGACATATTGAAATATATCTGTACCAGTTGGTAAATAGCTGCTGTCCTGGGACGGTGATCGCCCATGAGAAGCACTTTGACCTCTTTCCCAGACCCTCAAGGTCAACACAATTCAGCCACTACAGGGTGACCGTCAGTCAGCACAAGGGCCTAAAGACTCCACTCCAGCTCTGGGATCTGCTTCCGGTTGACTCTCTGACTGGCTGCCCTTGAAGCCACAACAGTTTTTAAATATTTTAAGTAATGCCCCTGAACTTGGAGAGACCAAGTGAAGGTAGGGAGGTAGAAGAGAGCTCAAGCCCCAGTTACTATAACAGGAACTCAGCAAATATACCTAAAACTTAGGACTTGCAAATACAAAACTGGAGGAATACAAAAGAATAGGATTCCTTTTCTTGAAGTATAGTCCAGCTGGAAATGACATTTATATCCACATATGGTATGAAAGGCAAGAAAGGCAATTAATGGGAAACGATACTATTGGGTTGTGAATTCCAATATTTGAGGGTAATATGGTGTTTATTCAGACGACATTTTTATGGCATCTGATAATAAGTATCATGTTTTGGCTGCGTAATATCTCAAATTCACTTGTATCATAGCAGATATTACTGTTATATTTACCTACAACAGACACAAGTAAATGAATCCATTTCTTTCCATATACAAGTTAGATCATGAATAATATTTTAAACTTTTTAATCAATATATTGCACTGAAATAAACAGCTTGAATATTTCTTACCAGCTGTTCTTAGGAACGTATTTTATTTTAATGCACTTAACAGCCTCAGGTACACAGGTGTTATAAAAGGCTTTAAATATATAACTGATTTGAACCAGAGAAGGGTTCTTAAGAAACAAAGCATACACAACTTAGTAAAAAATCAGTAAGTAGTATCAGACTCATTTTAAAAAAGGGCAAATCAATCAGAAAAAAATTTTTACTCTCGCATAAGAAGTGGTTCTTAGTATCACCATTATGCATCTATCAGTCATGCTTAATAGATATGATTCTTGCACAAGTGTCAGTCCCTAAGGAAGGTAAGGTCTGAATAGAAATTGTGCTCTACCAGTGAGTAGCAAGCAGAGAAGAGCCCACTTCTATTAAAAAAGAAGAAAGAGAAAGAAAAGCACAGCATGTAAGGTCTAAGTATGGAATTACTTCCAGGACTCCTATCATTATCACTCACCATCAGGTGAGTGCTCCATATTAAAACCCAAATGGTGCAACCTTTTGCTTTCAACCTGTGCAAATAGGATCCTTAATATATAAAAACTCACTGCTTTTCTATTCCATGAGTTTATATAATCACTACAGAAAATTTGTGTTCCTTCTCCCCATAAGAGTACCTGAAGAGTACTTATAAAAAATAATTTTCTTTCTAAATTTCCTTAGTCCGTGATCATTTTATTATAAGAGATGCCTCCATGCAACTTTGGCCCCAAAAGAAAGTTCATCTTGGTTGCTTTTTAGTTTTGTTTTTCATTATATGAAAATATCGTAATGAAAAATAGCAATGAAACTTGTTCTCAGTTTAGAAATTATCATTTGGAAAACCCTTCTTACAGAACTAAAAACAATCCCTAATTCCTACCACACTGGCTTTTCAATTGCACTGGGACCCCCAGACCTCTGGCTTCCTGGCTTCGCGGCTTCGCTTCCGTTTCCAAGCAGCCTACACATGCCCCAGAGGTCTCCTCACAGGCTCTGGGCCTCTCATGCCAATACCACATCCAGCTCCTAACGTTTCAGCCTCACAGCACTTTATCTAGCTACCTTCCTTCATTCATATGAAGGAAGAGACTGATGCTCCCGTAAATTTATGGTAGGCAACTCCAGCAGGAATTCGGCATCATAGCCATTTTTATACATGGCTTCACCGTGCCGCCTTTCCTAGCCCCCAGAGCAGCAATTTCTAAAACCTCACTGCTCTCGTGAAGTTCCATCCTACAACATAACCCTCGTTCTCAGATGGCCCTGCCTCCTCAGTCATGTCATTCAGGAGATGTTTACTGACGACACACTATGTTCCAGTCGCTGGGCACTGGGCCTGCAAGACCCAGCAGGAGACATGATCCCTGCTCCCAGGGAGGATTCAGTCCAGGAAGAAGGCAGGTAATGAACAGCCCACTGTAACCAGCATTATGCAGGAGTGTGCAGTATTAGCATGTGGTGCTAGCACGAGCAACTTAATCTCAGGTGGAGGGTTAGAAAAGGCTTCCCAGAAGTTCCTCCCAAAGTGTTACTTTTCCCCCAAAGTAACATTAAAGCCAAGAGCCACAGAGAAGCACACACAGGCTAGAAGAGAAGGGAGGCAGGGTGCACGAACCAATGGTGGGAACAAGCACATGAAGGCCCTCTGGTGAGAAGCAGGAACCCATTCGGGAACCTGAACTAGTCTGCCTGCGCAAGAACAGAAGAGCAAGGAAAGAGTCATGAGAGGTGAGACTAAGGAGTTAAACAGGGGCTGAGTCAGGTGGGACGTTACAAAGCCAATGATCCTGACCTTCAATGGTTAGCATGGAGACAGGACCAGATCTGTGGTCTAAAAACTCTTATAAAATGCAAGAACCCATCTAAAACACTTGAAATCTGTATGGGCATGAGAAATTCAGCCCCAGTGATGCTCCATCTTCCCAAGTTTGGTTCTTGTCCTAGCATTTATCTAAAAAGCCAGCTTTCCATTTCTTCCTAAGAAAGTACAAATTACATTCTTTAAAATTCTACATTCAGGGCACCTGGGTGGCTCTGTAGGTTAAGCATCTGCCTTTGGCTCAGGTCATGATCTTGGGGTCCTGGAATCGAGCCCCGCATCGGGCTCCCTGCTCAGTGTGGAGCCTGCTTCTCCCTCTCCCTCTGACCCTCCTCCCCACTTGTGCTCTCTCTGTCTCAAATTAAAAAAAAGAAAAAAAATTTCTACATTCAAGTTTCCTATCCTGTAAATCCTGACAATTCTCGTCTCTCATACTTTTCAAAAGGTTAATAATGGCAATTTGAGTACTCGTATACAACTTGCATCATTCAGAGGTGTTAAACTTCCCTTCTTTCTGAGGGTCTAAAACCCAAATCATGAGTTAACTATATTGAGATCATTTATTCATGAGATTATAGTGAAAGTTTCTTGGATCATATTTTTGAAAATTTGCATTTCAACTTACCTTTCTGTCATTGTCATATTTAGAATGAATTCCCAAAATATCCCAAATATTAGCATCTGGAAATAGATTTAGGAGAACACTCTTCACATTGTCTACAGTGAGCATATTGTCATTCTTCACTTTTTCGTACATCTGTAGAAATAAAGATCTTATAATTAATTTTCATCTTATGGCAATTAGTTTTCTTTCCCTGAGCATGCAGACAGATTTATATAAAATATACTTTATACTTTGTAAGTTCTAAGTATACCACATATGTACATATATACACACATCCTCCACCCACACAGATAAATCATTTTAACCACACAATATATCATCTCCCAATAAAAATAGTTTTGTGAATATTCTATAGCTTTCAAAATACCAGAACAAATTTATGTTATGTTCCATTTTGATCAAACTAGACACTGTGATTCCCGGCAAAATAATAGCTCCCTTTCTTTTTCTTTAAGATTTTATTTATTCACTTGAGAGAGAGAAAGAGAGAGCACGAGCAGGGGGGAGTGGCAGAGGGAGAGGAAAAAGCAGGTTACCTGCTGAGCAGAGTCTCCAATGTGGGGCTCGATCCCAGTACCCTGGGATCATGACCTGAGCTGAAGGCAGATGCTTAACCATCTGAGCCACCCAGGTGTCCTGGCTCCCTTCATTTAAAAAGGTATATATAAAATATATTTTTAAAAGATTTTATTTACTTATTTGAGAGAGAGAGACAGAGATAGTGACAGAGAGCACAAGCAGGGGGCGCAGCAGGCAGAGGGAGAAGCAGGCTCCTCGCTGAGCAGGGAGCCGGACAGACATGGAGCCTAATCCCAGGACCCCGGGATCATGACCTGAACCAAAGGCAGACACCCAACCGACTGAGCCACCCAGGCACCCCTATATAAAATATTTTAAATGGCTTATTTCAGAAAGGCTTTATTTTCATTCCTGATCGCTCTCCAGTAAAGACCTTAACTAGGTTTCCTCTGTACCTCCATTCTTCCCCCCGCTCAGATGTTGTAAGCACAGTGGCATGATGTAAACTGTAGCTCCTTTATTTTCTTGCTTCATTTCTCCCTCATTATAGACCCTCTACTATGCCCCAGGCTCTCTGCGAGGCATGGGGTAAGGGACAGCTCTGCATCGAGAGAGAAGGCATCTCCGAGCAGATGACTCAGCTGAGACACAAATATGAACACCGAGTTAGCGTTAAGGCATTCTGGGGGAAAACTTCCCAAGCAGAAGAAACTTGTACTTACAAACACCATCAAGTACCATTTTGATATACAGGTGTCTCTCACTTCTCAAAAGATCATGTTAGGCTACTTTTCTTTTAAGAGAGTGACATCAGTATCTGTTTTCACTAACCAAAAGAAATCCAAAGAGGATTTTCATTTTTATGAAAAATGGTAGAAAGTGAAAATAACATTTAGTGTTTGTTTTGCAGTGTGATTGGCCCCGCCACGCTCCTTCCCCAGGAACTACAACTCGGGATCCAGAGCTTGAACCATGTCTGTGAACATCTGTGCTTTCTTTCAATTTATTCTGTGCATATCATTAGCAAGATGTGTCCTAAGATGTCAGAAAAGCCTAAAAGAGGTTATTTTTTGGTTCTGGAAAATGCTAAAAAATTTTTCCATATCAACTGATGATTACTGCTGTTTTACACCATTTGGGCTTATTATAGAGGTTTCATAGGAATGCTCTACTCAGAAGCGGGGGAACCTTGCATCAGTTAAGAATGTTATTTTGAAGACGCCTGGGTAGCTCAGTTTGTTAAATGTCTGCCTCTGGCTCAGGTCATGATCCCAAGGTCCTGGAATTGAGCCCCAGGGGGGACTCCCTGCTCAGCGGGGAGCCTGCTTCTCCCTCTCCCTCTGCTTGCGCTCATGCACGCGCACACACACACACACTCTCTCTCTCTCTCGCAAATGTCAATTAAGTCTTAAAAAAAAAAATGTTGAGTCCCAATTCACTTAAGTCATTATTGCCAGAGACAGTCCTCATATGCGGCCTGACGGAAGCCCCACACTATTCCTCATGATAACCTTTTCCTTTTCTCACTGTAAACCTAGTGACCTATTCCTTGAAGAAAAGCCTCAGTCCTATAATTAGGTCCCACAGTTTAATTTTACAAGCTTCTCAATTTATAGGCGAGTTTCCTCCTCATAATCAAGCCGAGCATGCTATGATCTTAGTAACTAAAAAAACAAAAAGCAAAAATTTTAGCCTTCTGTAAAACATAAATAAGGATTAGAAAAAATGAGATTTTGAATAAGGCAAAAATTATATATGAAAAGTTACTGATATTAGTCATCTTACAAATTAGTCATTTTCAAATAGTAGATATTCTTAAGCTATCTCAGGCAGCTAGAATGTCTAGCATAAGCCACTTAGATATATAATGACTCAATCTTCTTATACATTTTACAAATTTTAAAACTGTTATATAACTTGGTAAGCAAAAATAGCAACCTGGGGTCTTTACTTCTTCATATAAATTTTATTTATTTTTCCCTTTTTTAGCTTCATTAAGGCATAACTGACAAATAACACAGCAATACATTTAAAGTGTACAACATGATGGCTTGATAAATGCACACCGCGTGAGGGGACTCCCACCATTGAAATAACTAATATATACAGCACCTCACACATATTTTTCTTTCTTTTTTGGTGAGAACATTAAAATTCTACTCTTAGCAAATTTCAATTATACAGTACAGCATTATCAACCACAGTCACCATGCTGTACATGAGATCTCCAGAGCTTACTCCTTTTTTTTTTTTTTTTAAGATTTTATTTATTTATTTGACAGAGAGAGACACAGGGAGAGAGGGAACACAAGCAGGGGGAGTGGGAGAGGGAGAAGCAGGCTTCCCGCTGAGCAGGGAGCCCGATGTGGGGCTCGATCCCAGGACCCTGGGACCATGACCTGAGCTGAAGGCAGACGCTTAACGACTGAGGCACCCAG
The DNA here is from genome assembly GCF_004348235.1 of Phoca vitulina. Lineage (NCBI taxonomy): Eukaryota > Metazoa > Chordata > Mammalia > Carnivora > Phocidae > Phoca > Phoca vitulina. The sequence continues at coordinate 14,618,770 of NW_022589708.1, read as the reverse complement.
GCGCCCCAACTTATTCCTCTCATAATTGGAAGTCTGTACCTCTGACCAACATTTCCCCATTCCGCCCACCCCCGGACCAATCACTTTTCTACTCTCTGTTTCTAAGAGTTCAGCTTTTTTAGATTCCACATACACGATATTATACAGTATTCATCTTTCTTTGTCTGATATATTTCACTTCGCCTAATGCTTTCCAGGTTCATCCATGTTGTCACAAATGGCAGGATTTCCTTCTTTTTAAAGGCTGAATGATATTCTGAGGTACGTATACATACATACCACACATTTTCTTTGTCCATCCACCCACTGATGGATACAAAGTCATTTCTATACCTTGGTGATTGTGAATAATGCTGCAATAAACATGGGAGTACAGATAACTCTTTGAGATACTGATTTCATTTATTTCATTTCCTTTGGAAACAGCTGAAGTGGGTTGCTGGTTCATACTATCATCCTATTTTAAATTTCTTGAGGAAGCTCCAGACTGTTTCCATAATGGCTGTACCATTATAGAAGGGCTGTACCCTTCTCAGAGGGTTCCCTTTTCTCTGCATCGTGCCAGCATTTGTCATCTTGTTTGTCTGGTAACACACCCCCCTACAGGTGTGAGGTGACAGCTCACTGTGGGTTTTGATTTGCATTTCCCTGATGATTAATCAAGTTGAGTACCTTTTCATATACCTGCTGGTCATCTGTATGTCTTCTTTGGAAAAATGTCCATTCAGATCTATTGCCCATTTTTTAATTGGGTTACTTTTTTTTTTTTTTGCTATTGAGTTATATGTATTCCTTGTGTATTTTGGACATTAACTCCTTACTGAACAGGTAGTTTGCAAATATTTTCTCCTGTTCCACATTTGCCATTTCGTTGCATTGATGGTTTCCTTTACTGTGCAGACACATTTTATTTTGATATAAATCTCGTTTATTTTTGCTTTTGTTGCCTTTGATTTTGTCATCAAATCCAAAAAAAATCATCGCTAAGATCAACGTCAAGGAGCTTACCCCCTGTTTTCTTTCAGGCAACAGTTTCAGGTCTTATCTTCAACTTTTTAATCCATTTTGAGTTGACCTTTGTGTATGGTATAAGATAGAGATCCAGTTTCATCATTTTGCTTGTGGATACCCAGTTGTGCCAATTTACTACAATCTACTCCCTCCTAATCCTAACTTTATGTTGACAAAATATCGAATTTTAAGTTCCAAAATAGATCTATTTTAATCCTCTGTTCCTTTGTACAATTATTGTCATATGTATTATATCTATGTTAAAATTTTTCTTCAAATTGTGCAATTTAAATGCAACAGAATACATTCTTATAGCCTTTTGTATGTACCCATATATTTACATTTTATTTACAGCTACCATTTCATTTCTTCCTGTGAATGTGAGTTACCATGTGGTGTTGCTTCCTCTTAGCCTGAAGGATTTCCTTTAGTATTTCTTTTGACGCAGCAAGAATTCTCTCCATCTCTACCTGTGAATATTTTTATTTCAATCTTTTTGCAAGGATAATAGTTTGTGTTAGCTCTTGTTCAACTTCTGAAAACCGACTTCTTTCATGTATTTTGTCCAGTTTTATACTTGCTTACTGTGAGATGGTTAATCTGTTGTCAATTACCCCATCATAAACAAATGTTGAAGGCTTAAAGTACTTCTGCATTCTCAAACATGCATTCAACAAATATTCATCAAGTACATAACATACATTTTTTAAAATCTTTTTTTTTTTAAAGATTTTATTTATTTATTTGACAGAGAGAGAGAGACAGCGAGAGAGGGAACACAAGCAGGGGGAGTAGAGAGGGAGAAGCAGGCCCCCCCGCTGAACAGGGAGCCTGAAGTGGGGCTCGATCCCAGGACCCTGGGATCATGACCTGAGCTGAAGGCAGATGTTTAATGACTGAGCTACCCAGGCACCCAACTTTTTTTTTAATCTTAATCTTGCAAGGTAGGAAGAGAAAATTAAATTAGTAAATTTGCATAGCCACTCTGAAGAGCTGAGATACATAGTCTGATTGTTTTACCATATAAATACTGTACTTATTCTATCATAATTCTCCATCACATGTCAAAAATTTTCATATAATTTTGACCTTCTACATTCTTCTTTCTCCTGATACCGTATTTTCAAATTACCTAACTTAGATAAAATAATTTGCTCATTGAAAGTAATGAAAAAATATTAAAGAGATTTCATAATTCACATATTTTACTAAAAGACTAGATTTTGCTCAAATTATTCTAAATTAGTGAAGCTAAGTCATCTGAAGGATACAATACAATACATTCCCAATAGGATGTTAGCTCAATCATGTTTTGGTTTTCTATGGGTTACAAAAATTTTAGGGTTGAAGCATACATAGTCTGAATAACCACCAACATTTGCACACTTCAGACCCTGGTGGATTCTAGCATGCTATAAATATTCCTTCCTCACACATTTTTCCCTCTTTTTCCTCTAATTGCTTAGTACAACTTGTAGGCTATAGCACATATTTAATACTTTCATGCTGCGTTGTATGAAAACCTATGGTTTCAAGTATAATTTGGTCTTCCAAGATATTACAGTATTATGCTGAACATCACAGTAGATAATTCAAAAGGCCAGTGATTGCGAAATATGAATTCACATGCAAATTTATGTCTGATACAAAGCGCTTCCAGAATAGAGAGTCAATAGAGAGAATTAAGATAACTTAGGTAAGGAGAATTTCAAAAGGTCTTCAAGTTTCTTAGTTTTGACTATCATACTGATCCTTTCACAATAAGGTGGCCAGACTTCAATAAAAGCTATGTCAGTCTAAGTCCCTTATAAATTCTTACACCAATCAGTTAATAAAAGTAATAGCCTGAGATACAAAATTGACACGTAATCCACAGCACTATTTTACAGAACAAAGTGTATCCCCAAGTCACTGAGGCTCTGGTAGTTTCTGCGCGGCAGGACACTGAGTTCATGAGGTATTCAGTGGTTTTCCCAGGAACTATGGAAGCAGGGCAGGGAGTACACACGGCTTTTGTAATTTCACACTCTCACTTTGAAGAACCATTCCTTGTTATAATAGTGGGTGAAAGCGAAAAGACCAATGAATTTTAAAATGAACAAAAGGTAGTTTTGTTTTTTTAAGATTTTTTTAATTAATTTATTTGACAGAGAGAGACACAGAGAGAGAGGGAACACAAGCAGGGAGAGTGGGAGAGGGAGAAGCAGGCTTCCCGCGGAGCAGGGAGCCCGATGGGGGACTCGATCCCAGGACCCTGGAATCATGACCTGAGCCGAAGGCAGTCGCTTAACCGACTGAGCCACCCAGGAGCCCCAAAAGCTAGTTTTTAACCTATGGTCTGACTTTCTTAATAATAATACAGCTCTTTAATACATCTGTTTCCACAATGGGCCATGATAGTTTCAAAACCTCAATTATGAGATAATCTTCCCATTTCTTATTGTTCTTTAAGTTCTTGCCAATTTCTAACTTTTTTTTATACAATCTCTTTGTCAAATTCAGTACCCATCCTGCTATTTCCACCTAATTTGCTGTCATGAAGTGATCTCCTTCTCCTTTGAAATTCTCTAGGAAGGGTCTGCATACCTTGTCATTTAGAATATTTAAGTTTGCAGTAATCTTTTTTATTCATGATTTTTTCAAGACCTGGTTCAGGAATTCTTCCCTGACTCATCATTTTCTCTGAGTATGTTTTCCTCTAAACTTATATATACAATTTAAATTCTATTAGCAGCTGGAGGAACTCAAGCAAATTCATCTATTTTGGCAGAGTGTCAGCTGCCTAATTTATAAAGTGGGGACAACATTATGTATTTCAACTGGGAGTTGCAAGAATCAAATTCATCGTCTGTATTAATCCCCATGATTGTTTTTTATAAACTTTGAAAGATAAAAATAATAAATGATAATTATAGTAATAATGCAGAAAAACCCACTGTACAGTCTAAAGAAATTATACCTAGTGCACTCACTTGTACTATGGAAATAAACGCTTCTGATACATCACTTTCTTCTGCAATATACTTGAAAGCTCGCCAAAGAGCAACGCCAACGTCATCTGCTCCATCAACTTCATCATCTGTGTTAACAATGAACACAAAACCAATTCTGGGAAAAGAAGGTGAATAAGGAATGTCACAACTACCCCTTGAATCACAACCAACACGATTTTTCAATATTACTAGACTATAACATCTAGATGGATAGAATGTGTTAATAGGGGGGGGAAGAGGGAGTATTATATTTGAAATGGTTTGATTTGTAATGTCTAGTCACCAACATCCGTCTATCTAATGGATTCCTCCAAACTGTCAAACTCTCTCTGGTGGTGATATTATCAAATGACCATGTTTTTCCAGAAAAATAAAGGGAAAGTATACTCTTAACACACCCTCAGGGAAATGGATCCATCTTTAAGCACCCAAAGTGATCAGATCATTCTCTCAGGAAATGAACAGGGTTAACGAGATTACTAAGCAGCTTTGACTAACAGAGTCTACCATAAAGGTAAATGATGTTTCACAGCACAACCATGTTGTGTCAGGTGCTAAAGACCACCCACCACTGCTTTGAATTCCACATGAATACTCCGTGCAATACTCTATGGTACAACATGAACATCACTGGATTTCCTTTAGCTGACTGTTTAATGTTATAAATTGACAATTACCTAAGAGGAATTTTATGATAATAGAAAAGTTCAGCAAGTTTTATAAAATCCAAGGTATATTCTTGAGCAGGATCAATAAACAGAACCTAAAAGAAAGTAGATAGTTTATAATCACTATTTTAACATTTTGGAATTTTCATGAAATTCAAGTTTAGTTTAGTTTCTGTCACTAAAAGTATGAAATTCAAGGTGCAATCTTTTTTAAAAGAAATTTCCAGCAATTCTAAAGAATTCTATATAAGAAAGAATTTCATAGGTAATGAAGGATTTCTAAAAGCTGCACATCTGAATAATACCTGGAATTTAATATCAGATCACTCATCCTTTTTTTTGGAAGCACAACACAAAGTAAACTTTTTAAGTAACAAGTGAAATACCTTATTCTAAATGTGCATTGGATTTTCTGTATTTTTTTTAAAAAGACAGTAATTGAATTTTGAAAAAAAATAGCATTAATATAACTGCTTACTCTACACTGCTGTAGGAAATAACATATTCACTTTCTTTGTGGAGAAAAAATAAAGCCCCAGCTAAGTGTTTTCTGCACATTTCACAGTTGTATCAGGTTATTTAATATTATAATAGTGAATTCATACACATAGATGATAAAGTGATATCCACGAATTTTCCCCTGAAATGTACTAAACTTTAATCTTTAATTAGTTCTTTAGAACACAGAAGGAAAAAAGTTCAATCAAATTCCTTTCAGAAAATGTGAACGTAACTCATCAATTTCACATCGGAACTATAAAAGCACATCTAAATAAGAAGAGGCAGCTTTGTGGCATCGCTGGCTCTGGAGGTCTCTCCGGCCAGTGCCACCTCAAGCTTGCTGCGTCAGGCCAAGTATTTCCCTCCGTATTACACAGATGTCTATTCACCAAGAACAGGCTAGTCCAAAAAGAATGCTGTTACCTTTATAAAAGATGTATACAAAATGTCATATAAAACTCACCAAATTATGAAAATTACGCCTTACGAAAGGTATAGTTCCAGGGAACACAGGCTTCAGAAGCTCCTGGCAACTTGCAGGCCATGTGACATACAACTCATCATTTTCTAGGTCATTAATCCACTAGAGAAGAATCCAAAAATCTGTGAACGCTATATTAAGCTAATACTTAAGTCATTTTTTTTTTTTAAGATTTTATTTATTTATTTGACAGAGAGATAGAGAGAGAGCACAAGCAGGCAGAGTTACAGGCAGAGGGAGAGGGAGAAGCAGGCTTCCCGCTGAGCAGGGAGCCTGATGCGGGGCTCGATCCCAGGACCCCGGGATCATGACCTGAGCCGAAGGCAGACGCTCAACTGACTGAGCCACCCGGGCGCTCCACTTAAGGCATTTTCAAAGCCAGTTTTCACTCTTTCAAAGTAAAAATACACAAAGATTTCTATATTTCTGATTAAATATAAGAAGCCAGTTGAATATTCTTTAAATTAAGAAATATATTATGTGCAACAATTTTATATTCCCATGGTCTTTTAGATTAAGCCTGACCCTCCTCCCAGAACTGACTTCTTCTATTCATGTTTTTCATATCAAAAATATTATAAAAATTACTCTCCATAAACCACTTGACAGAGATAAAGTGTTTATCTTAATTATCAGCAGTATAGGAGGCAGTCAGGTCCTCCACCTCCCTTCTCAAATTTTAACCCTTAGACATAAGGAAAATAAAACATGACACCTTGGATGTCTGATTCTGATCAAGAGCTAACGGTTTATACTAGAATAAGCCGCCTGCCTGAAAGAATGCTAAGAACTGGGGAAAACATGTAAACCGCTGTTCAGACGCATGGAGTAGGGTCAACCAATGATCAAGAGTGAAGGCGTGACAATCCTTGAGGGCAGGAAGCCCAGGAGACAAGCTCCATGTTCACCTCAATTCCGTCCCCAGGGACATTTTCCAAACTGCAGCTTGGAATAACTCATTCAAACAGCAAGTGACAGTCATATTGGGCTGGAAAGACAGGAGTCAAAATTAGGGTTGCCTAAATGTTAGGAGTTAAAGGGGCAGGGAAATGCAGGAGAGGGGGAAAGTGCAGGAAAGAAACCAGACAGTCCCGTCTCTCTACAAATTCCTCTCACTTGCTGACCAGGAACCTGCACGCACCCATGGCAACATCCTGGCCCCAACACCACCAAAAAACCCCAAAAAAACAAAAAACAAAACACAAAACAAAACAAAACAAAATCACTACACAGTAAGGAGACAGAAGTTGAAGTCCGAAGTGTTAAGACTTTGGCAAACACTGTACTTTGAGAAACTGACAGGGCTAGCTCCCAGGAGTAAGACACAAAGTGGAAGAGCTCCCACAAAGCCCAGAAACATGCCTCGACAGAGCCAGGTGAGGTCTGGTACTCAGGCTGCCGCAGCAAACCTGACAAGCGTTTGCTTCTGTAACTTTACAAAGGCAATTTCGGGCTCCTATCAAAAACTGCCATGCAAAAAAAAAAAAAAAAAGGGACCAAATATTAAAATGAAAGAGAAATACCAGACAATACAAAGGGACTTAGACAAGGACTTTAAAATAACTACGATTAATATATATATTTTAAAAAGAAAAAATAGATGGAAAATGTTAAGATAACTAAAAATCCATCACACGAAGAGCTAAAGGGATATTCTAGATTTTAAAACTCTGTAATTAAGAACTGTAAGAACTTCTAAAGAAGATTTAACTGCAGACTGGACATGGAGGAAGACCGTGATTAGTCAACTGGATGACAGAGCAATAGAATGTATATTAACTAAAGTGCACAGAGAAAAGAAATAATGCAAAATCAAAATGAAGGGTGAGAGAGATGAATGACACAGGCACGCGGTCTAGCAAGTGCCGCTGAAAGTCCCAGAGGAGAGGAGAGAGGAGACCAGTGGTGCCCAAGAAATCAGGTGGCCTCTACAATGGTCCAGACATGAGGTTTTGGGGAGTGTTTAACCACGTCAGAGGCAATGACTTCAGAGAGAAGACTGAAATCGCTTTGCATAGGCCCAGAGACTGAACTGCCCATTTTTTACTCTCAAGTAAATTTATAGAAGCAGCAACAATAACTGGAAGAGTGGCCTCACAAAGCTGCTTGCAGAACTGGCACTGATATTCCAATGATATATGGCCATTAGTTTTGTTGGCCATAACTCTGGCCTTTGTATCTACTGGACTACCAAGATACTGAATAAAAGATACTGTCATTAATAGATTAGAACTTATAAGACGATTTCCTCACTGTCCAAGGAGCTACAATAGGTTAGCAAATGGACACAAGATGGGTCATGGTGTTAGAGGATGAATTTCTGAGAGAAGTGAAGAACTTAAAAGACTTGAAATTTACATCTTTTGGGTTTTCTCTAGGGAGTGACATCAGCTAAAATGGCTGAGTAAGGAATTTCAAAACTCCACCCTGACACAAAAGCAGTAAGAAATTAGAATATTGGGGGGAACTCAACATTTTAAGAACTATGAAAACTAACCAAAAGCTTACAGCAAACTTGAGAGCATTTATTCAAGAAAAAGGGCTGAATCTCAGTCAGAACTGTGAGATATGTGGTGTGAAACTTATCCTAGTCCCACCTCGTGCTCCCAAGCTTATCAGTAGCCTTGAAAAGGACAGCCTGAATTCCACTATCAATATTGGAGAAAACAGAATGGACCTCATTCTGAAAGAATTTTAGTTTTTGTTTGAACTGTCTGGTGACTCCCTAGAAAACCCACTAAAAAGGCTTGTCTTTATCCTGCCTAACTCATAACAGTGTTAGAGCTGCTACCCCATTTTGTGGAAAACAATTACGGGCAAATGTTTTAGTCGCTCCTGCCTGCAGCAGTAGAAAACAGTTGGGACGAAAGCAGAGCAACCAAAACCTAGTGAGGAAAGGTTGGGGAATGAGAGGTTCTGGGAAACAGGGCTTTGAGAAGTTCTGACATATTCTTGGGATTCTAAAAGGCCGTGCACAAGCCCAGGGAAGACTGAGAAGCCCCAAGTTCCCTCCTCTGGTTTACTCTGAAGCTCTGTGCAAGCGACAAGTGAAGGCTAAGGGGGATGCAAGCTGCCTGGCTGAGGGTCCGACGTGGGCTGCTCCCTCTCCATCTGCCACACACACACACAGCCCCTATGCAAGGCTGGGAAGCTTTTGGGGTCCAGGCATTTAAGTAAATCTGTGTCTCATACTGAATAGATGACTAGGGGAATGTAACAGAGACTTCTGTGGCCACACATAAGAAAGAACACAGGCTTTACAAAATTAGTTCAGAGAAGTCACTAAACAAGTAATCAAAACAACAGCAAACAGCAACAATAAACCCAGGGAAGGTAAGAATCTGACTTTCAGAAGTGCCATACTGTAATATTCGAAATGCCTAGTTTTCAACAAAAAATTCAGAGGCACTGAAAAATCCTAAAATAAACATAAGAAAAACAATTCTATTTACAATAGCATCAGGAAGGATAAAATACTTAGAAAGAGGTTTAACAAGTATGAGACTTGTATACTGAAAGCTACAAAAGCTACATCATTGAAAGATAATAAAGAAGATCTGAATAAATGGAAAGACATCCCATATTCATGGATCAGAAGACTTAATATATTAAAATAGCGATATTCCTTAAATTATCTATGTATTCAATGAAATTTCAATAAAAATTCCAACTGTCTTTTTTCCAGAAACAGACAAGCTGATGATGCAATTCATAACGAAAGGCAAGGGTCCTAGGACTGCCAAGATAATCTTGAAAAAGAAAAAAGTTGGAGGACTCAAAATTCCAAATTTCAAAACTTACTCCAAAGCTACAGTAATCAAATAGTGTGGTGTTTGCATAAGGGGAAGATATAGATCAATGGAACCAAATTGTGAGTCCAGGGATAAACCCAGTATCTGTGGTGAGCTGATTTACATCATTATGGGGCTTGGACGGGAAATTGCTGTTATAGATTGTGGGGCTCACTGTCAATAGCAAGTTACATCCTTAACCTGGATAAAGAATTCATTTCCTCTGCCTGTGCTGGTTGGTGTTTACTAGTTTTGAATCTTATCACTGTCATCTTGGTGACAAAGATGAAGAATTAGAACTGTTTTGAGAGAATAACAAATGGCTAGGATGACTTGGGAACTTTAAGGAAAAGGAAATTAAAATGATCATAAGCACCTCAGGAATATGACTAGAGCATGAACATCACAGGATAGAAAACAGAAAACTGCAACTAGGGGCAGGGGTAATTTAGGTGGAATATGACCAAAGCCCCCACCACTGTGGACTGAAAAGGAATTACAATCCAAAGGAGCCAAACATATAATCATATGGCTGTTTTTACTGACTTAAATGAAATACTAGTGAAACCTGAGGTTCCATGGCAAGGCTAAAAACAGGAAATAAAACTATATAAAATTTAAATTGTGTCTTCTGATATCTGGGACAGAGAAACCTAGAATGGTTAACCAGGGATGGGAGAATACCCAATGACTCTCTTGAGTTTTTACTCAACTGTTAAGCAACTTTTAAGAAATAAACTGCCAAGGTTTGTTTTTGGGAAGGGTATAAATACAGAGGTCAGAAGTAATGTAATTCAGTGACTCAACTTTCTCTGTAAAGACAAAAAGTGGAGGGACAGATCCAGGGGGTGAAAAAGAATTAAAAGCAAAGTATTGCTTTCATTCTTGAATAGCTCTGTTTTAGCATTAAGATATCCAACAGATTTTCTGAGTGCTTCCTATGTGATAGGACCTGATGGATGTTGAAGATATTTAACAAAGTCCTGGTTTTTGTGGAGCTTACATTCCACTGGAAGAAGAGTATACATAAACAAATAAATGCATAATAAATGCATATCATATTGGGTGGTAGCAAATGCTATGAAGCAAAAATCAAGCTTAAGTGTGAATTAATTTTGCTGCTCTAACAGACCAAGGTGAAAAGAGTGCTCAGAACTCAGGGCTCTGCATTTTGTGCAGTTAATTTTATTTTTTTCAAGTAGGCTCCATGCCCAGTGTGGGGCCCAACACCGGCCTTGAACTCACGACCCTGAGATCAAGACCTGAGCTGATATCAAGAATAGGATGCTCAACCGACTGAGCCACCCAGGTGCCCTGTGTCAGTTAATTTTTTTTAAAGGAATCTACAGAATAAAGTGTCACAAATAATTATCTACTGAAAGCAGACACTTTCCAAGTGGAAAAGTAAAAGCATTTAATTAAGACACAAAACTGCTCTTAATAGTATGCAAAAAAATATTTTAAAAATTAAGTTATTATTTAGTCTTAAAAAGTAATAAAATTCTGATACATGCTACAACATGGATGAACCTTGACAGCAGTAAGCCTAATGAAATACACCAGGCTGAAATGGACAAACATTCCACTTTTATGAGGCACTTAGAAAAGGCAAATTCATAGGGACAGAAAGTAGAACCGAGGTTACCAGGGAGCTTGAGAGAAGGGAGTGGGGAGTTACTGCTTGATGGGTACAGAGTTTCTGTTTGGAATGATGAAAAAGGTTCTGGAAAAATGGATCATGGTGATGATTTTATGACATTGTGTATGTACTTAATGCCACCAAGTCATACACTTAAAAAGGTTAAAAGAGCGTATCTTATATATTTTTTACCTCAATAAAAAATTACTTCCCGACACTCTTAGCGGGAATGGAGAAGAACGCCTCCTTAGGCGCCCAAGAGCTGGGCCAGAGTCCGAGCCCTCACAGCAGAGCAGTGGGGAAGTGGACCGGGCGTGGGCAATGGGGACAGCAGCAGGGCTGCTCCTCCCTGGTGCTGACGGGCCTCTGCCAACCTGGGGGGACCAGGGTGTTACTTTATGAATGGAGCTGCAAAGTTTCCTTATAGATGCCTTTCTTCTTCAGTGTAGTCTTGAAACTTACGGCCCTCCTTTCCTTACCGTGGCCCATGCTCCCAGTGCTCTTCTACAAATGTTTAAAAGCATAAAGGCTTAAAATAAACGTCCCAAAGTATTAAGATTACTAACATGGTCATTCCTTTTTCTGATAAAACATTTTTAGAGAACACGTTTGTTAACTGAGCTTAAAGGTATCCAAGTCAAAGTAAAATCCAGCCAATGAGAGAAGATGGTCTAAAGAGCAGGAAAACACAGTAAGGATAAACATTTATAACAAGGCACTTAGTGCTCTAGAAAATACAATGGTAACTAATTCAGAACTTATGTAACTTGCCCTGAGTCTAAGGTCTTTATCCCTCAGGGAATATACAGCATTTCTTTGGTGCTGTTATCTTTCTGTGATTCTTGGAGGGAGGACCAAATTTGTAGGTGGGAAGGCTGGTTGGGTAGGACAAAAGTAACTGTAATAACTGAACATTTCCAAGAAAATCCCTTAAATTTTTACATGAGACGATTAGCAGGATGGTCAGAGAGGTTTTTTTCCCATTTTTTTTTTTCTGATCATGTAAGTCATACATACCCATTGCTAAAAATTTGGAATTTACAGAAGAGCATGAAAAAAAAAAAAAAAACCCACAAGTACCTATTAAACCACATCACCCATTAATAACAACACTTTATTTCCTCTGGATCTTCTGTCCATCTTTACCCATGATAGTATCATGTAAGTCTGTGTTTCTTACTTAACATGAGAGCACAGTCATTGTTGCTGGTTGCTGAGGCATGATTATAAGCATGATTCTAATGTCTGAATAATATACCCAAGCACATGGATATACAATTTACAATATTTCTGTTATATACTTAACTCATTTCTATTTGGCTTTAAGAATATGCAGCAATGATCATATCTTTGGGAATAAATACTTTTCTCCATTTCCTACTATTTCTTGATGGTACTTTCCAGGGAAATTACTTAGATCAAAATCTATAAACGCGGGAAGGACGTCACAGCCACGGCTGCTTCCAAGTCTGCGCCAATTAATACTCTGTCCAGGCGTCCTTCTATCCTTCTGCATTTCCTCAGTTAAGCTGTAGTTTTTATTATTGGTTATTAAGATTATTACGTAGTAAAGATATTATCAAGGTATCTGAATTTTTATGTTATTATGAATAAATCACCGTGTTTTCCAAATGGTTTTTGGAAATAAAGCTTTTGACCTGCTTACTGTCACTTCAAACCCATTTTACTAAGGTCTTATTAATTAAAATGCTGTTTTGGAGGAGTTTTAGTTATATAATCTGTCACATAATACTTTTATTTTCTCATTTCTAATAGTTATACTTTTTTACACTGTTAAATCATAATGGTGATATGGACATATTTATATTGATTGTGCTGTAATGAGAATGTTCTCAGAGTTTCATTGTTACAAATTATGTTTTATGTTTGTTTGAGATATTTACTTATTTGTTCAAAGAATACTTATGTTTATTGAGTACCTACTAAAACCAAGGACATAATGGTGAGAAAAAAATGGATAAAATTCCTACTTTCAAGAAGTTTATATAGTCTAGTAAGAAACAAAGACATCAAAGAATCATAGGACAAAATTATAAAATTATAATAATTCACTGTGCAAAGTATACGGAAGGACTGGTAGTTCTGTAACATAATAAATATGTATATATACAAACACACACGTGTGTGTATGTGGAGGGGCAGAAAGGGTTAACTCGGAGGGCCAGCCTGCTCACACCTTGCACCTTCCCTAGAAGGGCCTGTTTCTGTGACAAAGGTTCTCTAGGTTGGCTTCTGAGAACTCACTCTTGAAATGTTCTGATACAGTTCCTCCCAGGCTGAGGGTCCTGCTGCATGCTGTAGAGGTTTGTATGGAGTTTCTGCGAACATGAGGATGAATACCCGCTTTTCCTCGGAGGGTCTGGAGCTTCAGTGACTGAGATCAGTCACACAGACATTACATTCCCATATGACAGACCGCTTTTCGAACCCTGAACTCCCGGGTCAGGCTAGCCCGGCACGGATTGTCACACATGAAATCAAGCATGTTGTCTACGACTCCATGAGGAGCAGCTTCTTGGAAACTCCCGCCTGGTTTCCTCTGGCCTTTGCCTCCTGCTCTCTCTCCCTCTGCTGCTCTAATAGATTGTAACCAAGGGTCTAACAACTGTGAGGCTTCCTGAGTCTCTTTAGCATATCACTGAGCCTGAGGCTGATCCTGGGGCTCCTCAATACAATGCCTATATGAAAACATCTTCTAATCTGGGTAGTTGAGGTCAGCTTCTCTCAGGAAGTACTGTTTGGAGCAAAGCCTGAAGAAAGAGTGGGAGTTGACTGGATAGAGAGGGGAAACATTGCTTCCCTGGCAAAAGAGAGAAGGGAAAGTGGTGAGAGGAGTACTTCACAGTCTAAGAAATGAAAGGAGGGAGAAGGCCACTGACAGCCTCACAGGCCACACTGAGGATGGGACGGCACCCTCGCTGCAAGCAGGGGTGAGGTGAGCAGACTCCCAGTTTCCGCAGGTGGTAGCATAGACCAGAACGCTTGGAGGCCCCTGTAAGCTGGCCAGGCAAGGTTCTCACGATGGTAGGTTGTATTCTTACATTCCTCAGATTTTAATTATTTGATGTTTTGTTGCTGTTGTTCATGGGGTTACTTGGTTGTTCGTGTTTGTTTGTTTTTTTAAAGCTGGAAAGGATCCTGAAGGAGTGAGCTCTTGAGAGGAAATGCAGAGAACAGGAAGAGGGGGAGAAAAGATATGAGAATGAGAGGGGGATGAGTCCGTATTTTTACTTTTCTTCTGAGTTCGGCATCCTCTTTCAAAATGCTTAAATTTATTTGAAAGCCTGCCAATATTTGATTTTATATTAAGTCTTAAATCTAAAGGTTTTAAAAACAAGGAATTACATGAGCACTTACCATTACAGAAGAATGCCTAATATCTAATGCATAGGTATGGTCCAAAACATGTGAGTTTAATTTTAAAAATTTGCTAATATCTTCTTTGTTGATCCCAAGATTGCGGAGGCCATTCATCATTTTTCCTTCTAGTTTCAGCATATCCAAAAGACTTTTAAAGAAAAAAAATAAGTTTTATTTTGATTCGCCAAATTAAAAAAAAAAAAACCTTTAAAGTTTATAGCTTTCTTAAAGCATTAGAAATGAATTGGTATTTTTATTGGTATTTTTATTAACAGCAGGAAAAAATATTATTAAACTCATTAACAAACAAGACAAGGAGTTCTAATTAGTTACCTAGGGTAAACTCATGTTGACTTTTTTGTGTGTGGTGATAAAATCTTGTTATTTAAAAGGTAAGGCAACAAGGTATATTTATTACATTCTTTAGCAAAGAAGTGAAGATATGCTCACCCCTGAGTGAGCCAAAAATGAACGGAAAAATATCCTAGGTCACTATTTTGGTAAATCTACTATTAAAACAAGGGAAGCTCAAATAGGACCTAAAATATAAAATTTTAGCACAGAAAAAGAGCCATTAAAGCATGAAAGTTCACATCTGTTTGAAATACATATAAAAATTTCTAATCATATATATAATACTCTGAGAGCTCTTAAACATGACAGAAAATATTACTGCTAAAAAATAACAACATCAATAAATAACCCTACTGGCAAAAAGTCTGGGCAGTTTGAGTCTTTAAACACCTACTGATCAAGCTCCCACATGTGCCAGGTAAGTGCCACGTTCTTTCCAAACAGAGCGCCTCTCCCAACCCCTCAGGAAGTCCCACGTGGTGCAGGTGAGGCCCAGACAGGTGGTCTCCCGCCCACGTCCCGCAGCTGGTGCACAGAACGGGGATATGAAAGTTGTGGGAACACAGTGCCTCCCTGTAGCTGTGAAGATAAGGCTTTACCGATTGTGGTAAAGTGTGCTTATGTTTGAAAAGGTAAAACTTTACCAGGCAAGGAAGAACTTTATTACTTTTTGAAACCAAGTGTTAAAATTCATATTTATAATATTTAACCTAACTGCTTCCTTAAAAAAATCCAATCATGGAAATCACTTTGCTTTTCAGAAATGAACAGAATCAGAGTAAAGCAATATATGGATTTTAGAATACCATTCTCAGGGAGGTCTATAGAGATCTACACTTATTTTTATTTTTAAAGATTTTACTTTATTTAGGGGCACGTGGGTGACTCAGTCAGTTAAGCATCTGCCTTCGGCTCATCTCCCTTTCCCTCTGTCTGCAACTCCCCTTGCTTGAGCTCTATCAAATGAATAAATAAATCCTAAAAAAAAAAAAAAGATTTTATTTATTTGAGAGGGAGAGAGACAGAGATAGCAACAGAGATAGCAAGAGAGTAGGAGCGGGGAGGAAAGGGAGAATCACGTGGGCTCGATCCCAAGACCCTGGGATCATGACCTGAGCCCAAGGCAGATGCTTAACTGACTGAGCTACCCAGGTGCCCCTAGAGATCTATATTTAAAAAGTAAAGATCTAATATCTGAACTCTTACAAAAGCAGTTTTTTTTTTTTTTTTTAAGTATTTCAAGTTGGCCTGGAGGACTTACCTCTGAACATCTGTATCCTAAGCAGTTCTGACCACTGCTTTACAAAGCACGCTTTTTAGCCTCCCCTCCAATCTATTAGAGGATGAGTGTGGTAGAGAGAGCACTAGCTTAGATACCACAAATCACCCTTCTAATAATAAGATTTAGCTACTTCATGTGTGGCTTCTTGAAGTTCTTAACCCCTTTAGTCTAAATTCTCTTATTTGTAAAATAAGAATTGTGGACTGCATTGCCAATGTTTTCTCCATTTTTAAAATTTTATGATGCTTACTGATCAGACACTTTTTTGGGGCAACAGAACTTTAATAGTCCCCATAGCTTTTGTATCTACCATCTTTGTAATCTCAATCTAGTCTCCAAGGAAAACCACCAATAGAAAGACCAGATCGAGTTACAGGGTACACTGGAAAGAGCATGAGATTTTAAATCCTGCTACTATTTGCCAGCTGTGTCCCTATCTTTGTGTGACATTTGAGTCTTCATTTCCCTGTCTAAAAAAGAGAATGGTGATAATCACTTTATAAGGCATTAAGATTAAATTAATTCCCTACTGGGCGCACAGTTGCCCTCAATAAGCATGTTTCTTCCTTGCTCTTTTCAAATCTTGAATTTTGGCTACCAATTAAAAAAAAGGGTTCTTTAAATGTGCTAGGTCTGTTTATCAGGAAAACTCCTTATATCTCTGGAGTTTGAAACAATATAATTTATCATGCTTCTCTTTTAAATAGTTACTATCTTTAGATTTGCTCAGAGCCCTTCACCGGCTTCTCCTGCCCTAGAGGGGAAAGGTGAAAATCCGAAACCTGGTTGCACAATCTGCCCCTTGCCCACCTGTGTGACCTCAGCTTCTTCCGGCTCCTCCTCACTCCACAGCCTGGCCACAGGAGTGGATTTTCATTTTCTCAAATGTGTCACTGCTTGCAGAACCCCCACCCCCCACTTTGCCTGATCTGTCCTTTAAGTGTTA
Source organism: Phoca vitulina (assembly GCF_004348235.1). Lineage (NCBI taxonomy): Eukaryota > Metazoa > Chordata > Mammalia > Carnivora > Phocidae > Phoca > Phoca vitulina. The sequence continues at coordinate 14,601,723 of NW_022589708.1, read as the reverse complement.
GCTTAAATGATCACTTCCTTGAAGAAATCTGACATTTCTACTGTCCCCATGTTCCACCAAGAACTAGTTTAAATCTCTGGAGTTATATACTCCCAGAGCACTGCACTTTATCTTTTGTAAACTTACTGCACTATCATTATATATTTACTATCAGTTATCCCACTAGACCACTTATTTCTGTCTTCTTCACCACTACACCCCCAATATCTACCGTTTCTATAGCATAGTAGGCACTCAGATATTCACTGGACTCAATTTTAGTATTGATTTTATAATACTGAATTTTAATGTTACATGCATTACAAATACATATTTAATCAAGAGCCCCAAAGGATTCTGAGCCAGACAACTTCATTAAGATACAGAGAAAAACCACCCAAGTAGGGATATCAAGACACCTTTGTTACGTCTTTCTTTCTGGTAGGTATACTGTGGGGACACGGCTCAAGCAGAACAGGTTGGCTATCAAAATGATTAACATCCACTTTGTACCAGTTTGTCTGCTCAAATCTGTGGTTGAGGTGATTGCTTAGAGAAAAAGATGTGTCAGTGGTTCTAAGGTAGAGATGTGAGACACCATTTATGGACCTCCTCAAATTTACTCAGCCCTACCTGCCTTCCTCCCTGGCCATGGCCTTCTGCAGCTAACCTCCCCGGGGGATGAGAGCCAGGCTTGGACCAGGCCTTGACCCAACCAGTGCCGACCGGCTGGGCCCACCGAGGCTCGGGCCCCTCCCACTACCTCCAGGGTCCGAAGGCGAGGACTGCATCAGTCCTCCACAACCCACAATGCAGGGAGAGGTGGGCAGTAGGAAAGTCAGTCCTCTACAACCCACAATGCAGGGGGAGACGGGCAGTAGGAAAGTCAGTCCTCTACAACCCACAATGCAGGGGGAGACGGGCAGTAGGAAAGTCAGTCCTCCACAACCCACAATGCAGGGGGAGACGGGCAGTAGGAGAGAAGCGTAAAATAATTCCTCACTCCCGTTCTTTCCCCAAACGGGTAATTCTGCAATACTAGTCACAGGGGACCTCTCTCTGGATCTAGGATATAACCTCAGGAACATGACATTTTCCTTCCTTCTCCTCTTTCCTGAATCATTCTCTTCCAGGATCCACACTGATTTTATTCTCCATGTTCTGATTTCTTTCTGGGAATTTATTTTGTGCTAAAAATGTCAGAAGATATAAACATCCTCACATCTTTTCTTGTCCTCCTTGAAGGGCCTCAGAGGAGATGCAGCTCGTGATCACATCAGTGAGGAACAGAATGTGTCACAAGTTGCACGGATCACTACCCACCAGCTGCAGGAGCTAAGGGGGCTGTATTTCCTGAATAACCTGCAGCCTTTCTAAATAACTGGGCAAAGTGTTCTGCTAGGAAAACCTTCCCAAAATCTACCCACCACTTACTCCCTCTCTTAAACCCGTTTTCACCATTCCTGAGCACAGATGGAATTTCTGTCCTGCTGAGGCCTGCAGGCCAGCAGCTAACAACCGCTTTACTCCTGCTGTGGAGAGTGCTTACCCGATGTATCTTAGCTATCATTTTCCCCAAGGATCCAACTAAATAAAGAGAAAAGCCTCATTTGGGCTACTGTATTTCTCAGTCTTTTGTACATTTTCCTACTCTTCCCAAACTGGTAAGAAAAGGAAATAAACATTTAATCAACTGAAGTTCAATGGAAGTATATTCAATTGAATTAAAATTGAATATCTGAACTAAAGTATTGTGTTTACTAAATTTATCTTATAAATACGAATTTTTAAAGTAGTTTTATGCTTCTCTTTAAAAGTAAAATAAATTCAGTTTGGTTTTTCTTCTATTTGGCCCATCACTAATTTGTGGATCAATGCTCATGACAAATACAAGACTTTCTAATTTTGCCCTACAGCATTTTTTTTAAAAGATTTTATTTGGCGGGGGGACACACGAGCAGTGGGATGCACAGAGGGAGAGGAAGAAGCAGGCTCCCTGCTGAGCAGGGAGACCAACATGGGGCTCGATCCCAGGACCCCAAAATCTGGACCTGAGCCAAAGGCAGACACTTAACCGAATGAGCCACCCAGGTGCCCCTGCTCTACAGCATTTTTGAATAATTTTTTTTGACCTACAAAAATAGACAACACCCTGAATTCTACAATTTCAAATTTCCTTTCTTACAAATACAAGTACTTTAAACTCTTTAATTCCATTCTTCTGGGAAAATGTCCTGTGTTCCTTTCAATTCCTTTCTGGAGGGTAGAGTCCCTGGCTGCTCAGTGCAGTCCCATGGAACTTCCCTGCTAAAGGACAGACCTACTAAGGAAAGACAGTTTCCAAAAATATGACAAGTACAGGCGCAAGGTTTAGAAACTTCAGTTTTCACATCTGAGCAAATGTCTCCAAGGTCTCTCCCAGGTCTGCATTCTAAGACATTTGAGAGTATTCTAGCAAAATAATAGAATTGTTTTGCACAAAAACATGTCTTTGCTTTACCTTTAAAGTGATTATTTGCATTTTGGCAAATACTAAATTCAGGACAATATTTTCCCTTATATAAATCACAGTTTATATTAATATAAACTAATACACAGTTTTGTATTAGTAATTTAATACTTACCTAAAAGGATCATAAGCACTCATATCAACACGAAGTCCATTTATGAACAGACAAGCATCACCTGGCTGAATTTCAAATCTATAATGAAGACCCTTGAAATAGAGCAGGGTAATAGTCAACCAAGTCATAGAACAACAGCACGATCTATGCCAGGAATCGGCAAACTTTCTACAGAGTTATACAGTAACTATTTTAGGCTCTGCTGGCCATGTCATCTCTGTTGCAACCACTCACCTCTGTTCTGTAGCACAGAAGCAGCCACACAACATGTAAACCAATGGGCATGACTGTGTTCCAAGGGAACTTGTATTTATGAAAAGAGGTGGCAGGCCGGATTCGGCCCATATGTGGCTAGTAGCCTGCCCACCCCTAAGCTAAGTGATGGAAATCTCATGATAGGTTAGACACACAAATACCTGAATATTTTGATTCTGCAATATATATTAAAGTTCTAATTCTAGGGCAATTACTTACCTAATATATCTTACAACGTGTGTGTGCATGTAGGCGCATACACACTTAGAATTTGATAGTTGCCACACTCCTAGTCTTTAATATCCCAAGACTCAAAACTTTGGTGTATTTGTAAACATCTGTTGGAGATCACTCTAAATTCATAAAGGTGAAACACATAATGCAGTGTTTCAATGTTCATCTTTTTTTCATTCAGTAGATGTTCCCTGAGCACCTGCTTTGAGCTAGAAACCAATCCAGGCACTAGGGCAGTGACAAAAGTAAAGAATGTAATGTTCTTGCCAGTACAGAATAGTTATTAAGATAGTGGTGAGGGGGGGTCATATCAACTTTAAATCCTAGTCTTGCTATTTAGTCTTGGAAGAGTTGGACAAAGTTACTTTGCTTCCATATGTCTCCGTTTCCTCATCTGGAAATTGGAGTACTTACTTCTATCTCACAGGTAATAAAGTATAAATGTGATATGTATCTGTGTCTGGTCATACAGGCAGCACTCACAAGTGAAGCTTTTATTACTATTATTATTAGGGCAGGCAAATTCATTTAAAAGGAAAAACAACTTCAAAACAGTACATTTCAGTGATGCCACATGGTAAGTGACCTAACAGAAGTTAGTATAAATTATTCTAGAAAGGCAGGTGAAGCAACTAACAAGAAGAGATTCAGAGAAGGTTTGGCAGAGGGGAATTTTTCTGTATGTTATCACTCACCACAACAGTTTACATAAAGAGGAGAGAAGGAACTAAATTTGTAACAGGACAGAAAATATTTCCACTTGATTTATACAGAATACTAGCAAGAGGTTAAACTCTAACATGAGAAGATTCATAGGTGAAACTCTGATTTATCTTTAACTATTTCTATGCCTTTCTATCAAACACTTATTCTAAGAAATCTGCATTCTAACTTCAAAATCTACAGACGCCTAATGAACTCATCGCTTATTTTCCCAAAACTTGCACTGAACCCTCATACACATTACGTCAAGCTCTCTCCAGCACTTCACTCATTTTAGGCATCTCAGTAAGAAGCAAGCACAGGGCGCCTGGGTGGCTCAGATGGTTAAGCGTCTGCCTTCGGCTCAGGTCATGATCTCAGGGTCCTGGGATCGAGTCCCACATCGGGCTCCCTGCTCCTTGGGAGGCTGCTTCTCCCTCTGCCTCTCTCTCTCTCTCTCTCTCTCTCTCATGAATAAAAAAAAAAAAAAAAAAAAATCTTTAAAAAAAAAGAAGAAGCAAGCACATCAAGCACACAGATCTACACTAAATCGCTAATTCCCTCCAGAATGTTGATGTCGGCTGCAGTGCCTTGGTCAAAGATCGTCACAACAGGGTAACCAACTGAACTCAGTGGATCTGACTGCTGAAATACTGTCTGTCAGTCTACTGGAGACCGCTGCTGACAAATTCTTTCTCATTCCCCTCAGAGGAGTAAGCCTCTTACTCCTCTGTAAGGAAAATTACCCAGAGTGTACGATTTAAGGCAGATTTTTGCAAATCAAGAGGTTAAGACTTCAGTTTCCAGCGATATGATGAACCAGAGATCTTGAAATCCTACTAAAAAATGCTAGATTAAAATATTAATAATGTCCTCTAAATAGATGGTTTAGTTTTTAAAAGTAAAGACTTCATTTAAGGGCAGAGAAGTAGTAGGAATATGAGTCCAAGGATATAAGCAAACACTGAAGGCCCTGTACCTAGGAAATCTCAAGCTTCCTAGGTGGCCTAAAGCTTGGGGCTTAGAGGGCTGATCTCAGAAGGACAGCAGGCGAAGCTTTGGGCCCACTCAGGGCAGGGAGGAGCGTAAGAGATATCCTATGCACACAAATGAGTCTTACACTCACAGTGAAAGGTGACCTAGAAAACAAATTGCCCCGCAGAAACAGCATAGAAGCTTGCTGGTCTCACCTTGGTTCTTGGTGAGGTAAGAAGAGGTCTTCTTTCTTTCTTTTTTTTTAAGATTTTATTTATTTATGTGAGAGAGCGAGAGCGCACACAAGCAGGAGAGGCAGAGGGAGAGGGAGAAGCAGACTCCCCGTTGAGCTGGGAGCCCGATGCGGGGCTTGATCCCAGGACCGAGATCATGACCTGAGCCAAAGGCAGACGCTTAACCATCTGAGCCACCCAGGTGCCCCAAGAACAGGTTTTCAATAAGAATTCATGACCTCTTTCATCTTCATAGGAGCTTGAGGCTGATTTCACATTATTTTTAAGGTCCAAAAAATATACACCGACCTTTTATTTGAAGTGGAGTTAAGTTGGGAGTGCTCTTTGGCTTTGAGCAGAAACAAATTCCCAATGAGAAACAGAACTTCATTCAAAAAAAAGAGGGACTACATTGCAACATATCCCCCTTTAACAATAGATGGAGCTGGGCCATTACCTGAAGCTAAAAAAATTCCAACTGAGTGGATCTCAGAAGACTGGTTTGAGCTTTCTAATGGTAAATTTTTTTATAACTATGTCTGGAGGCCCTTAAGCTGAAACTGCATCCATCTGAAGTCAGATATATCTTAATGTAGGAGATGTCCTTTTGTTTTGTTTTTTTCCAGGATGAGTGATGAGAGAAGATAAAATTTTTTAAAAAATGTTCTACAGAAGAACTTTTGGAAAGGATATTCTAATTTAGGGATTTTCTTTAGAATTCTAAAATTTTCATACCTTTTAAGTAATTAGTTCACATAATTAGAAAAAGTGTGAGCTTTTATTTGGATTAGGTATAATCCTTTACTTGGATTTTGTATTTAAATACCTGCATTTGGTTCATTACATAATTATGAAATTGAAACAATAGGTTTCACAACTACTGAAGTAAAAAAAAAAAAGTTACCAGATTACCCTCTCATATCTCCATTTTATTCCCCCAAATGAAAAAATGTTATGGAATTAAACAGCTCTTACAGTAAACAATAACATATACACATTGGACTGACATTTAAAAATCACCAAAAGTAGGGGCACCTGGGTGGCTCAGTCGTTAAGAGTCTGCCTTCGGCTCAGGTCATGATCCCAGGGCCCTGGGACTGAGCCCCACACTGGGCTCCCTGCTCCTTGGGAAGCCTGCTTCTCCCTCTCCCTCTCCCACTCCCCCTGCTTGTGTTCCCTCTCTCGCTGTGTCTCTGTCAAATAAATAGAAAAAAATCTTTAAAAAAAATAAAATCACCAAAAGTAGATTCTGACCAATATCTGATTAAAATAACAATTCTGAACTTCAAAGGGAAATTTGCTGTACTTTGGAGTGAAAGCAGTTGCCTCCTGAATAAAACCAAACCCAAATTCACTTATACAACTTCAGCATGGTCATATCTTCTGAATAATCTCTGCATGAGTTCAAAGTCAAACCATATAAAAACCTATACACAGGGACGCCTGGGTGGCTCAGATGGTTAAGCATCTGCCTCCGGCTCAGGTCATGATCCCAGGGTCCTGGGATCGAGCCCCACATCGGGCTCTGTGCTCAGCAGGGAGCCTGCTTCTCCCTCTCCCTCTGCCTGCCTGTCTGCCTGTTTGTGATCTCTCTCTCTCTCTGTCAAATAAATAAATAAAAAATCTTAAAAAAAAACACAAAAACCTATACACAAAGAATTCTCATGCTCATTCAAGCACCTTTCACCCGGTCTCACGGCCCCTCTTGGTGGCCCAAAGAGGTGATTGGGGTTTTCTCCCCAGTTTCTTATTCATCCTTCTGGTGTTCCTTTATGCAAACACTAAAATATACAAATAAATATCTTGTTTTCCCTGTTTTCTTTCACAAAAGAGAGACTTGCTAACTGAGGGCACTATCAAACTTTTGAATTCATACAATCTGGTGTCTCAGTTTAACTCTGATCTGTATTTCTTATTATGAGTGAAGACAGATCATCATTTTACATATTAAAGACCACTATTACTTCTTTTTCATATGTAAAACTTTTATTTATGTGTTGTACGGGAATTGTACTCTTTGGTGTGGATGGATGAGATGCCACAGCAGTGACCTACGTCCAGGGTGTTCGTGTGCCCAGTCCATGCTCAGGAACACTGAAGGGACACCCCAGGATTCCCGGCCTTCTAGTCACCACCACCCTCTCCTCTAAGGCTGGAACTCCAGGGTTTTTTTTTTAGGCACCACTCACACTCGTATCCCACGTGGTTGTGGGTAACATGGACTTCTAGTCCGATCGCATTTAGCCAAGATTAATAACACAAAATCCATGACCATCCTTGTCTTTCTCCCGGCACGCTCTGAGGGAGACGGCTAACCAAGATGACCATATACACCATGATTATTTATTTTACTGATTAAATTCAGATTTCTTGCTCTGAACGCAAAGAGATGTCAAAATTATTTCACTGACTCCAAATGGAGGAGAGATGGAGAAGGTGAGGCAGCAGTGGCCCCGGGGACCCTGACCGGGCCGGAGCAGCTGGGGGCCACCACAGATGAAGAGTGACAGGGCATGATGGTCGCTAACAGGCTGTGCTGGTGCGCACGTGGGGCAGGTCCCTACTGCTCTTTTAATGTTTCAGAGTATTCCTGGCTAGGATGCCTTGCCTATCTTTTTCACATGAATTTTTAGATTCGTCAAGTATCAGAAAAAAAGAAACTCTTGATATTTTTATTAGGTTCTGATTACATCTATAAATTAACGTAGAACTGACTTTGTTGTAATCTTCCAACATAAGAACGCCCACGGGGCGCCTGGGTGGCTCAGTCGTTGAGCATCTGCCTTGGGCTCGGGTCATGGTCCCAGGGTCCTGGGATTGAGCTCCACATCGGGCTCCCTGCTCCACGGGAAGCCTGCTTCTCCCTCTCCCACTCCCCCTGCTTGTGTTCCCTCTCTCACTGTGTCTCTCTCTGTCAAATAAATAAAATCTTAAAAAAAAAAGAACGAACACCTACAAGGAGTGTTTCAAATTCTTCCTTATATAGGCTTTATCCACTTGTTTATTACTAGATGCTGTTTCTTTCGCTATTATGAGTCTTTTTCTTTTCTTTCTCAAATCTTCCAACTAGCTGTCTACAATACATGGAGCCTACTGGTATATATATATATATATATATATATATATATATATATATATATATAT
>NW_022589708.1:14552745-14593567 GCF_004348235.1 Phoca vitulina | reverse complement strand
ATATATATATATATATATATATATATATATATATATATATATATATACATGTAACCTATTACCTTTTGTTGTGGACTAAAGCATGTCCCTCTCCAAATTCAAATACTGAAACCCTAACCCCCATTGTGACTATATTTAGAGATGGGGACTTTAGGAATGTAAATAGGGTGAAATGAGGCCATGAGGGTGGTACGCTTCTTATGCATAGAGGAAAGGCCATGGGAAGACACAGTGAGAAGGTGGCTGTCTGTCTACAACCCAGGAAGAGAGCCCCCACCAGAAACAGAGTCTGCCAAAACCACCATCTGGTTAGGCTCCCAACCTACAAGAAAATAACTTTTTTTGGCAGCCACCCAGGTCGCAGCAGCCTGAGCAGACTAGTACACCTTTCTATCTCTGGTTTTTGGCTTTTTTAGCGATTCTCTTACACCTCATTTTCCCCAATGTTTACACTTCAACATATTTCTCTTGACAAATAACGTTGGCTAAGAGCTAATACAATAATAAATTACAGTGACAATAATGAGCCTCACTGCCTTGTTCCTGATTTTGGTGAATATGCCCCTAGTACTTTTCCACTAGTAAGATGCTGGTTTTTAAGCCAAGATATACACAAATACACACGCACACACTTTTAATCACGTTTTAAAAAAGTATCACTGATTCCCTTATGAAGGTTTTTTTAATTAATTTTTTTACAATCAGGAATAGGTCTTGAATTGTGTAAAATGCTTTTCCACCTCTATGGAGATAATCATGCTACTTTACAACTAATATCTTTTTTTTTTCCCCAAGCTCTGTTATTTATTCATCTTCCACTCAGTCTAAAAAGCCATAAACCTTGCATTGATGGATGCAAATCATCTCAGACAATTAGTTCCAATTGTGTGATAGCAAATTTGAACTCTCTGCAGTTTAATAATCAGAAAGCCTTGGAACTCGGATGGGAGTGAAGTCGGGAAGAAAAGGGGGGTGCTGCTTGAGACAAACTGAGGGTTCTAGAGGGGAGGGGGTGGGGGGATGGGTTAGCCTGGTGATGGGTATTAAAGAGGGCACGTACTGAATGGAGCACTGGGTGTTATACGCAAACAATGAATCACGGAACACTACATCAAAAACTAATGATGTAATGTATCGTAATTAACATAATAAAATTAAAAAAAAAGAAGGGCTATAAGTTTACCTTGAAGAATGGAAGATTCAAGGACTCACAAGAGCTGTCTTCAAATTTATGAAGGCTGACACAGGCATGGGGCTAGCCATGTTTTCACAGACCCCAGAGGCTGGTGCCCTGACCAGTGGGAGAAAGATTTTGTCCCAATGAAATGAATTTTCTATTACTAAGAGCTTCTCAAATGGGACCAGTCTCTCAGGAGGAAATAAATTTCCCTTTATTTCAGATGCTCATAATAAGCTGGTTCATGCATGACATGGAGGTACAAGGTGGAGGGTTGAGTATCATGTGTCTGTTTGAGAATGTATGTGGGTGTGTGGCCATGTATGGGTTATTCAGAAAATGGGGGTTTAAATGGATGACCTCCTAGGGTTCCTGTGACCCTAGGTGGCTGTAATAATTATCACGGGCAGATTATTTCTCCAAGTCCTCCTTTTTAACATATCTAGTACATCCAATCCAGTGCATCTATGGATTCACTTCATTTTTTAACAACCAGTGAGTGCATATGGGTGGAAAGAGGCTAGCCTGGGGTTTAGATGTGGGTTTATCCTAATCACTGCCATTACTAGTGGTGTGACCTCTGGCAACTACAACTAATATTTTAATGTTGTTATTATATGAATAGATTTCTTAATATTGAACCATCCTTGCATTCCTCAAATAAACTTCATTTAATTATGATATATTACCCTTTTATTAGTTTTGCCGTTTTTGTCTTTTAATGCATTAATTTTTAACGTGTATTAATTTCTCCTTTCTTTTGATTTTCTTTATTGCTCTTTTCCTAACCTTTTTTTTTTTTTTTTTTTTGAAGATTTTGTTTATTTATTTGTCAGAGAGAGAGAGCATAAGCAGGCGGAGCAGCAGAGGGAGAAGCAGGCCCCCTGCTGAGCAAGGAGCCTGACGTGGGGCTCAGTCCCAGGACCCTGGGATCATGGCCTGAGCTGAAGGCAGTCACTTAACTGACCAAGCCAAGCATCCCATTTTCCTAACCTTTTAGGTCCAGTATTAATTCCTTTATTTTTATTCTTTCTTTTTTACTGATGTAAGATTTTAAGGCTTTTCTCTGAACTTTGTTTTGTGCCCCAAAGATTCTAATAGCTTGTGTTTTTAAACATCATCAAGAAATACTGCAGTTTTGGGGCACCTGGGTGGCTCAGTTGGTTAAGTGTCTGACTCGATCTCAGGCCTTGATCTCAAGGTCGGGAGTTCAGGCCCTGTGCTGGGTATGGAGCCTACTTGTAAAAAAAATACTGCAATTTTGACATGTATTTTATTTTTCCTTCTACTTAAGAGTAAATAGAGTTTTAATTTCTTGGTAAATAAGCCCTTTCTCCTGATTTTGTTATCAACTTCTAGTTTGACTGCACTGGAATGAGAGAATTCTTTTCTATCATATCTACTTTCTAGATTTTTTTTTTTTTTTGCCATTTACTCCATAAAAACTTGAGAAGAGGTATATTTTCTCTATTATCAGGATACAAAATCTATTATATATCTGGAAGACTTATCACATTGATAATGTTGCTTGGTTGTCAATATCTTTACTTATTTTTTGACTACATCAGTCTTAGGTAAATTCTGCTTTTCCTTCCATCCTTAGCAGTTTCTGTTTTATGAATGTTGCTACAGTGCTTTGATGTATAGATACTAATACCTGCTATATTTTATTAGTATTATACAGGGCCCTTTTTTGCTCATTAATATTTTTAGGCCTGAATTTGGCTTTATGGTATTAAGATCACTACCCCTGCAGCACAGCATTTGCTTGGTTCACCTTTGCCCCAACTTTAATTTTTAACATTTCTGAATTAGTTTAAAGAGTTTTTATTTCACATACATTTATCTGCCCAATGATTCAAACTGAAAACTTTTCTAATGTTAAGCTTATCTACATTTATTGGTATGACAGAGATTAGCCTCAATGGTCATTCTTTCCTGCTGTATTTACTCTTCCTAGATGTAATTTTTTTTTTAAAGAGATTTTATTTATTTATTTTGAGAGAGAGAGGGAAAAAGAGAACCCAAGCGAGGGAAGGGACAGAGGGAGAGAATCTCAAGCAGACTCCGTACTGAGCGTGGCGACTGAGGCGGTGCTCAATCTCACAAGTCTGAGATCATGACCGGAGCTCAACTCAAGAGTCAGACACTTAACCGACTAAGCCACCCAGGCGCCCTGTCTTTCTAGATGTTGTTTTTTTTTTAAATGTCATTCACAAATGGTTTGGTCTGTGCGTGTGTGCGTGTATTTTTTTTTTAGGTTCTTTTCCTGCTTGGGTAGATTAGACTTTTGCTCCACTAGTTACTATTACACATGTATCATCATGTAATACCCTCAGTCATCTCTTCTCTAAATGGTATCTAATGATTCTATTACAAAAAATAATAAAGTCAGTTGCTGACCTCTTCCTGCTGCCTCTCCTATTGCACGGCCCAACCTCACTCAATAGTTTTCTACTCTTTAGTGGTTAACTATGTACTTTTAATATGTTTAGGCTTTGAAGCACTGCTTGACTTTTCAGCTTTAATCCAATTCGCTGATTCCCAAGTATCTAAGGTAGGGCAATCAGAAAGTTTATTCTATTTTCTACCTCCCTCACTACCTGTATTAGTTGCAATATTGTATCATGTCAGAGCAGGTGCTCTTTACATACTACATAAGGACTCCTTCCCTGAGGTTTGGCAGTTTCTCTGCCAAAGTATCTTCAGTTAGTCCTTGGTTGGAAGAAATTCCTCAGAAGGCACTCTTTCCTTAAGTTCTTGTTGTTCAACGTTTTTGTAGCCTACATATGCATATCTACCTGAAAGTCAGGTTGAAGGACAGTTTTTCTTTCCAGGAGTATCCCGTAGGTAGAACTTCACTGTCTCCTGGGGTTGAATACTGTTTTTGAAAATCTGATGCCAATCTGGTTTTCTTTCCTTATAATCCTTATTGCTAAATTCACAAATAATTCATTTTTTCCTAAAACCTTTGTTTTGATGATTCCTAGTCAATTTTCCCAGTTACACAGTGTACCCTTTTAATAATGTGGGTTCAAGTCTTTTATTTCAGAAAATTGTCTAATTACAGTTTTAAACATTTGCTCTGTCCATTTCAGAGACTCCACTATAGGAATGTTGGATTTCCTTTACCTGCCTTTTATTTATCATTTTTCTTGAATCCTTTCTATTTCTGTTTTAATTTCTTTGCATTTCTTAATTCTATCCACTATGTCTTCTACTGTGTTTTTTATAAGGTCAGTTCTCCCTTGTGCCATTTGTAATTTTGATTTTCATTTATGAAATGGTTACTTTCAAGATCTTTGTAAAGTGCTTCCAGCTCTGGTTTCACACTCTCTGGTGATCTGAGCATCACCCCCTCTTCTCAGCCCATCTTTGCTGTGAGTCACTGTCATTCTGCATTGTGTTGCTTCTCGGTTTCATTAGCTTTTCAAGCACGTCTGAATGTCGTGTTGCGATCTTTCTCTGCTTACTGAAGTTTCTTCATCTATAGTATAGTTTTGCTCCTCCTCTCCCCCTTTACAGTGAGATCGTTAGATGGATTTAGTAGTTCTACCTTTCTGATTAAGAATATCTGAATCACTTAGATTTTCTTGGAGTAAAAGAGGCAAAATTAGCCTTCCAGGTTTCCTGGCCTGAAGTTTCCTTATAGAGATCAGCAGTTTAAGCTGGGTCACCCAATGTAGACAGTCTTCCTTAGATTCTCCAACATTAACCCGGCTCAAAGGCTCTGATCACCAAGCACTTGATCTCTTCACTTTGCCACCAGAGGATGCAGCCCTTATCTCCTGGACGAGCTGTCCCCTTGAACTGGCCAGGTTTTCTTACATCTGCCACTTCTGTGCACTTCGCATGACTCCTCTCTCCACCTCCCTCAGCAGACGTGTCCTCTCCTATTTGTTTTAATCCCACCTGCCCATAGTGTTCCGACTCAGAGTGGAGCCTTCTCCTCTGATGGTGAGTGCTTGCTGATGCTCTCTGGGGCAGTCATTCTGGGACCCCCGCCATGTTCCACTCTTCCCTCCACGCGACTGTGGCTTTACACTTCAGTTCCACTGGTGCTGGGCATTTCCCCCCATACACAAAATTTAGAGTTTTAGGTTTTTGCCTTCTGCTAGTTTTGCTGAAAATGTTGTTTCATTCTTCTTGTTGCTATGTATCATTTTTAGGAGAATAAATAGGACCATTTTGAATTGGGCTGCAGCCATATTCCTATTGGAACCAATCACTATATTCTTAACAAAATGTCAGCTTAGGCCAGCTTTAACTCAAAATATAACTAAATAAAATTAACCAAAGCCAGCCTCCCTACCTAAGTTGATAATAAAATGCTGAATTATACAAATAATATACTACAATTTAAAAGATTCAAGTAATTCCTAAAAAATGAGGAGATACAGCAAATACTAGGATTGACAGATAATGGTAATCCTGGATAATGTAAATGAAAGATCTTTTTAAATGTGATATTAGAATAACTCTTTCTGTAATAATTCTAACCTTAAACTTGTTACTTTGACTACATTTCCATTATTTCTGCCATCTTGCAGTTGTATATGTTTATAAAATATGCTCACAGATGCTAATCTGAACCATATAATTACATTTTACAGGAGAGGTTTGAAGAAGATAACTTCCTCAAAGCTAGTACCAGGAACTAAACCCAGAACTTCTGCTGTTCTTTCTTATTTCCATAGCTATTTTATTCCTTCAGTTCTTCTAATAGCCCTAAAATAATGGTTTCATAGAGCAACAGAAATTATTCTGAGTTTCTTTCAAACACAGAAACATTGTTTTATAGTTTCAAGAGCGTAAGATAAAATGCAATTTAACAAATGGAAAAGTAATGTATGAAATTTAACATATTTGATGATATTACTGTAACCAAGTTCTTAATATAAAGAACTCCCAAATCTCAGTGGCTTACTAAAGGAAACATTTACTTCTTGCTCATATCATATATTCACACCTTCAAGTCATCTTCGGTTCTACTCCAGGGCCTTTTTCATTTCAGGCGCCAGACCAGGCGAGCAGCCTCTACGTGGGACATGCCTCAGGATAGCAGAAGCAACAAGGCAACTGAACCACAAAAGCATCTGCTTGCACAGATGTGGGTATCTGCTCATTTTATATTAGCTAAAGCGACATGGCATCAATCAACATCAGAGGGAAGGAGTGACTGTGAACAATAACATAATCCATCTCAATATTTCATGTTTTCCCTCTGCAAAATATCAACCAATGATCTTAAATTTTTAAACAGCCCTTCCCTATGACTATCTACTAGCAATATCAAACCTTTGGTTATGAAGTACTATAGGGAAAATAACACTGTCTCTCCCCACTTTTCTAGCTAGGGTCTACTTCTTGAGTCATCTCTTGCCCTCCTAGAGGGAAATGAGACCACCTACATCATTATAGCTCAACTACTGGGACTGAGAACGGAGATCACTTGAGCCAATACCACTTAACTATTACAGGAAATTCTTGTCCAGGAAGATAAAGTTATAGATGAATAAATAACCATTTGCTTCAGGAAGTTCTTGCAAACAAATTGTTCCAGGCAAATCTGGAATAGATGTGCAAAACAGTCTGGTTTGCAAATCTGAACAGTTACCTAATCTGGGCAAAGAGCTTGCTTATAAGTTTGCTCAACAAAACCATCACTTTTGTGTTGACCGATCCTAAACTACTGTGTTACAAACTCCACGCAATCCCAAATAATTCCCTCCACCTTGAAAGACCCAATCAAACCACTTGAACAGAAGCTCTAGAACCTATAAATAATCTACCTTAACATCCTTCATTTGAGAGTAAGATTGTACCACAGTGTTATTCTCCCTTACTTCAGTAAGTGATTAAACTCAGCTTTGCTTTATCAACAGGATTTCCTGTTGGTTTTCATAGAGGAGCTGACAGTCTACATTAGACTTCTCCTACCCCACCTGGTTTTATTAAACGGATTTCTCTAAATTTTGTATGTTGTTCTTCTGGAAACAGGAGTCAATCAATAATTTTGAGAAGAAACAAAAGTAGATCAAATTTCTTAATCTCCCTGAATATCTTTGTTTTCTCATCACCTGGCAAGATGTTTGGCCCTTGAACAAATTCAAAGTGCTTATGAAATTGATCTGAAACGAACTGTGTATCAGAGCATAAATTCTGGTTCTTTTACCAACTCTGTGACCCAACAGAAATCACTGGATCTCGGGGCGCCTGGGTGGCTCAGTTGGTTAAGCGTCTGCCTTCGGCTCAGGTCATGATCCCAGGGTCCTGGAATTAAGCCCCACATCGGGCTCCCTGCTCCGCGGGAAGCCTGCTTCTCCCTCTCCCAGTCCCCCTGCTTGTGTTCCCTCTCTCGCTGTGTCTCTCTCTGTCAAATAAATAAATAAAATCTTTAAAAAAAAAAAAAAGAACTCACTGGATCTCATTTTATAAATTGGGGTATTAATAACTGCTATAATACACACATAACATTTAAAAAACTACCTGTTGCTAAACATTGACTATATTACAGATAACATTTAAACATTCAACAGTTCTCAATTCAACAGATATTTCTGAGGGAAAGCGCCGTACCAGGCACCATGCTCATTCAAGCCTCCAGATTCAGAGTTTCCTGATTTCCTCAATTCTATCACCTTCCACTTCCACTCTGCTTCAGCAACCAGCTTTGGCCATCACCCTATGATTAGGCCATCGCACTGGTCTACCTGTGAAATTTTCCAGTGCAGTGATCTGGGTCTTCAATCCTTCCAATGACCTCTCTTTCATCCCCACTATATTCTTCTTTAACCTCATGAAGTCCTCCAGCCTTTTGACCCTAAGTGACCACTTGGAGCAAAGCTCAGATGACCAGAACACCCACTCGGGACTGTTAAATGAGCACAAAAATATACTGGATGAAGCCACTAATACTCTGGCATCCTTTGTTTTTCCTCCCTTTTCTTTGCTGCCCTCTCTTCTTTTCCTACTGCAGGTACGTTATTCAAACAAAATTCACTGGAAATACAGCAACTTTCATTAGAAAACAATGCACTCTGTTCCAAGAGGGGTAACAGCAATTAGGAAAATTACAGAAAGGATAATACTACAACGAGTTTTGGAGGATAAGCAATAATTTGTTAGGTGGTCAGCGAGGCAAGGAATACCCCACACAGGGATGCTGTATGACGGCTCCCAACACCCAGCCTCCAGGCACGGACTAGGCATCTACTTCTTCACTATTACTGTTGGAGTTGTTGGTCGCCATCAGAAGAGCTGACATCTATTGAGACCTCTGTCTCCATGGGACAGGCACTGTTGGCTGGCTAAGCTAATCCACCTCTCCTCAGCTTGCCTCAATTACTAGAAAAGAACACGAGTTTTCTAGCCTCCCTTGCAGCAAGAGATAGCCGCATGACAAAATTCTGGCCAATGTGATGGAAGTAGTCAGCTCAAGTGTTCCAGGAAGGCTTTAGAGAGGATACATGTGGCTAATACCATCCTCCTGCCTCTTTCTGCTTTGAATACAAATAAGAAGCCCAGAGCTCTGGGAGCCACTCTGCAGCCACAGAAGGAGAAAATCATGTCTGTACCTATCTACTCTGAGGCTTCTTTATGTGAGAAAAACAAACTCCTAGTGTTCAGGGCCCTGTGCATCTGGTTCTATTTCTTAAAGCCAAGGCAGTCCTATGTCATTAAGTCGGGCAGTGTTCTAAGCACTTCACAAATACTAACACAGCTAGGGTCATTTGGGTTCTTAAGGTAATTTAAGAGACCACTTGGCAGAATCTTATCAAATTACTGATCAACTGTGCCCTATATGACATACGATTCTAATAATGTTCCTATGGTCCAAACCTGACTCAGGCCTCACAAGCTTTTAAAGCAAAACCAATTATGAGAAACAGAATAGTTAACTCATAGTTTTATTCTTTATCCTATAAAGAAAACCATACTACATGGGCAGAAGATCTGGAGTAAGGGTGAATGAAGAAGTAAGATATATGTCAGGAAAGATTGGCTAGAATCACAGACTGTAAGCTATATAAAGTAGACAATCTAAAAATGGAAAAACCTCAACTGATTTAACAATCAAAAAAGCACAAATTATGATTTTCTTTTTTGCATGAAAATTGGACATCCAAAGTCTAAAATAGTGATATTCATGTAGTAAATTAAAAAAAAATTCAAACAAACCTTTTGATTTTCCTGTATTTCCTCCCTCATAAGTTGATTTACAGCAATTCTGGTCAGAGATCTGGGAAAATAAATACTGATACAATTAATATTTTCTTAAATGTTTAAGACTAATCTGTAATTCAGTGTAATATAATACTCTGGATAAGAACCTAAAAACTCGAAATGCTTCATAACCGAAAAGTATACATTTCCATGTAGCCTATTTGACAACTGGTACAATGGCTTTCATTTGACAGGGGTGTTCGATTCAGGTGGATTACAGACTGTCAAGAGTTCATGTACACTCTGGGTGATGTATGGAATTGCTGAATCACTGTACTATACACTTGAAACTAATACAACACCGTATGTTAATTACACTGGAATTAAAATAAAAACTTAATTTTAAAAAAGGGCTCATGTGCACTAACTGTATGCATTAAGTACTGTCAGAACTTATTTACTACTAGATACTTATTTTTCAAATATACTTGACTGAAAATGCTATTTTGTGCTATTTGGCCCATACAGAGAAATTTTGTATGAAATTACCAATATCATCAAATGTGTCAATGCAAACGGGCAATTTTCAGAATACTTGGACATTAAGATTTTGGTTAACCTGGGACCTCTACCAGAGCATGTAAGTTCTAAACAACTAATAAAACTGATTTCATGTATTCACTCTTGAATATCCCCTATAACGTAAAGACAGAGAAGATGTTTTTTTTAACAAGTCTATTAACTACATTTATTTGACTTGATAACTCCTAGCAAAATTAGTTACATATTTGTCAATTTTATGCAAAAAAAAAGGATGAAAAATTAAAAGATTGATAATGTAAAGTTCAGCTTTAAAGGAAGGGAAAAATGAAGGTGGGGAATCAGAGGGGGAGACGAACCATGAGAGACTATGGACTCCGGGAAACAAACTGAGGGTTTTAGAGGGGAGGGGAGTGGGGGTATGGGTTAGCTCAGTGATGGGCATTAAGGAGGGCACGTACTGCATGGAGCACTGGGTGTTATACGCAAACAATGAATCATGGAACACTGATTCAAAAACTAACGATGTACTGTATGGTGACTAACATAACATAATAAAATAAAAAATAAAAAAAATAAAGTAAAACACAAGCAGAAAGGGGTATCTTAAAACAACCCACAATTAAGTATCCATTATCTCCTAAAATTTGGCAGCACTTGAGAGATATTACAATAGATAATTTGATAATACAAATTTTTCATTCATTTAGCAAATATTTTATCATTTACTGATTGTCTATCGAGTGGCTTTACAGATATGCTCAAGCCTATAAATTAGCCACTAAGCAGTGTTACCATAGTTTGCAATTTTTTTTTAATGATCAACCACAAACTAAGAGCAGAGTTTAGCAACAGAACCCCGGATTACAACTGACTGTCAACAGAGTGAATAAACAGTCTTCTTAAAACTAGAGTTATTTCACTTAATTTGTATTTGACCTAGTAATTTCAGAAACAGCAGTACAGCTAAACATTTATGCACATATGCATATTTCTATATAAATACTGACTTCTCAAATTCTTGACTGTTTAAACTAAAATGAACACAGAGAGTCACAAAAATACATTAATTCTTAATCTGTAAATAAGTTGACAAACCCCTCTACGTCAGGGTCCCCTGGAAAGGTTCTTGTTATCTTGTGGCCAACTCTGTACTACTTATTTATCTTACAAAGGAAAGAATATCTAGATGTAAATTCAGTAATTTGCACTGTGGACAAATGTACAACCTAGTGTCTGAGACACACAGAGGCACAGCAATCCCCCACAGGCGGAGAAGGGCTGCGGCCACGGCAGGAATGCTCTCCCCTTCCCTTCAGAAAAAACACAGCTGCACTTGTCACGGGCTCTGTATCTTCAAGATGAGCTAACCTGTTTTCACTGGTTGCTTATAATTGTAGATCCTGTCATTCCTAACCAGACTACAAATGCATAAGAGTTTTGTTATTTCGTAAAAGTACTGATTACTTTTAGACATGCAAATGTATTATCTATTGAACTGCCAGATATGTTTAATGTAAAATCTGTATTTCTGGAAGGAGCTCGATTAGGTACCCTACTGGAAAAAAAGCACTCCACAAAATATTGCATAAATAAGACATTACTACCTGTCTAGAATCTGAAAGGATAAGAACATGATCTAGCCACACTCTGGGCATAAATCTATTTAGAGTAATACTTTTCATCACCCCCTACCTAGAAAAGAGAAAAAATATTCCCTCATTATTCATTCCTTAAACAAGTTTACCATATCTGGATTACCATATCACTGTTTATGTTTAAACAATTTTAATAAATTATTTTTCCTTTCTAGTTGCCTCTAATTCAGGAGTTCTATCTTGCAGTATACACACACACATATACACAAGCCAGTATTTTCCTCTGATAAAAAAACAACATGCATAATGAAGAAATATCCTAATTTCCTTAACACTATATCTATTAGAATTAATTGATATCACCATGTTAAAATGAAATCAGCTATTTTCATAAAATTTATTTAATGGAAAAAGTTCTGGCTATAATCAAAGTAATAAGCTTTAACATACCTGGCTTTTATGGGGAAGTTCTGTGAAATGTCTTTCATTAATTTTACAGCATCATAAATTGGAGTGGACATTATTTGAGAAGCTGCCTGAAAACTAAGATCTGGAAAAAAAAAAAATCATTAAGCAATCTAGCATAGTATCAGATCTTTATCGACATCACCATGTAATTTAAATAATTTAGTCAACACTTCTTGCCATGTATGTATATATAGATATTAACACTCTTATATTTAACATTCTTCAAAAGTTTTAAATGGAAGGCTATCACTTATGTCCAAATAAGGTAAACTTTATTTCATGAAGGACTAATTATCATTTAATACCTATTGTTTTCCACAAATTACAGTATAGCTTCAAAAAGATACAGGGAAAGAAATGTTGAGGCAAAACTATTTTTTCTAAGGTTGAAGAAAACATGAAACAAAAAGCTTTGGTAAGAATAACAAAAGGAAAAAAGAGCTTCGAGGAGCCAATTCTGGAAAGAACTTTAAAATCCAATGTGTCCAACTCAGTAAATATCAAACATTCACTTTCTCTTTCAACATGTTTTAACTTTATACCACAATGAAAATAAAATCCTAGACTTGGTATTTTCCTCGATACTACAGTTTGATGGAAAGAAAACCGTGGCTTATGTGGTCAGTCTCCAGGATGACGGAAGCAGTCATTTTTCTTAGTCTCCTTTACCTTGTCAAGATTCAGAAAAGATTTTAAAGCTGAATTCTGTTCATTACGGAACAGTGAAACATACTGTTTCTCTTTAACATTTCACCATGGGTAGAAACCTAGCTTACCATTATTAGCAAAATAACCAGTTTAGCATAACAAGGCTAGTTTTGTTTCCACGTTCTCAGGGTGGTGAATTGGGTTGGAGTCAAAGTTTAGGAAGAGAGGTTCTTAGCACAGCTTCCCATGGGATGGAGAGCCTAACAACCAAGGTTCAAATTCCAGCTCTGTATCACTTTCTAGCTGAATAACTTTTTAAAAAATTTCTTATTGTTATGTTAATCACCATACATTACATCATTAGTTTTTGATGTAGTGTTCCATGATTCATTGTTTGTGCATAACACCCAGTGCTCCATGCAGAACGTGCCCTCTTTAATACCCATCACCAGGCTAACCCATCCTCCCACCCCCCTCCCCTCTAGAACCCTCAGTTTGTTTTTCAGAGACCATCGTCTCTCATGGTTCGTCTCCCCCTCTGATTTCCCCGCCTTCCTTCTTCCCCTCCTGCTATCTTCTTTTTTTTTTCTTAACATATATTACATTATTTGTTTCAGAGGTGAGTAACTTTAAATAGCATTTCCTCAGCCAGCTTCAGCAAGTTTCCAGCTCCAGCACTGCCGTGAAATTGTCAGTGCTCAGTACTATCTCCTGATTGCCAAACACAACAGCCATTTCTCAATGCTTATCTCACTAAGATCCTTCTGCAAGAGGATCACTTCCTGCAAAGTACTGACTTTCTATTCAATAAATGGTGCTGCGAAAACTGGACATTCACATGCAAAAGAATGAAAATGGACCCCTATCTTACACAATACACAAAAATCAACTCAAAATGGGTTAGACTTAAATTTAAGACCTAAATCCATAAGATCCTGAAAGAAAACATAGGGGTAAGCTCCTTGACATTAGTTTTAGCAATGATTTTTTGATTTGACACCAAAACCAAAGGCAGCAAAGTGAAAATGAACAAGTTGGACTACATCATACTACAAAGCTTCTGCACAGCAAGGAAATCAACAAAATGAAAAAGCAAGCTACAGAATGGGAGAAAATATTTGCAAATCATCTGATAAGGGGTTAATAACAAAAATATACAAGGAACTCATGTAAACTGGTATAGCCACTACGGAAAACATTATGGGGATTCCTCAAGAAATTAAAACTAAAACCACCATGTGATCCAGCAATCCCACGTCTGGGTATGTATCCAAAGGAAACGAAATCAGTATCTCAAAGAGATATCTTACTCCCATGTTCACTGCAACATTATTCACAATAGACAAGATGGAAACAACCTAAATGTCCACGGATGAGTGAACGGTTAGAAAAAATGTGGTATATACATACAATGGAATATTATTCAGCATTAAATAGAATGGAAATTTTGCCATTTGTAACAACATGGTGAACCTGGAGGACATTATGCTAAGTGAAAACAGACAAAGACAAATACTGCACAGCATCACTTATATGTAAATCTAAAAAAAAAAAAAAGTCAAACTCACACAAACACAGTAGAAAAGTAGCTGCCTGGGACTGGATAGAGGAAAGATGGAGAGGTTGGGAAAAGGGCATACATTTTCAGCTATAAGATGAAGAGGGGATGAGAATCTAACATACACCAGGGTGACTAGAGTTGGTATCACTGTACTGCATAATTGAAATTTGCTAAGAGAGTAGAAAGTAAATGTTCTCACAAAAAAAATACCTGATACACAAGTAGGTGCTCACTATTGATGAATGAATGAATAGTAAAATTACAAGATCCTTTATGTTCGGTTTCTCATTCTATTGTTATTAAAGGCATTTATAAGCAATACAATTTTTAACTGATGTGTATATTTAGGGATATACATATTTTTAGGTGAGAAAACTTAGTCATTACTTACATGACTGAACGGTGTAACAACTTATAAAAGAGGAAAGTGTATGATCAAAGATCTTGCCTGACAGTATTTGGCTATACAACATTATACTCAAAAAGGCACAATGCTAGGCAGAAGAAAGAATTTAGACTTTATAATGACACAGACCTGCTCATTTTAGGTATCCCTGATTTGTGCTTTATCAGATTTGTGAACTTAGACTCATTATTGTATGTGTCCATTTCTTAATTTCCTCATCTGGAAAAGTGGAATATATAACTCATACGAGTTTTTAAAAAAGTAATTAGGATAATGTATATAAATAGCCTAACACTTTGCCAGACACAGTGTTGGCTTTTTTTTTAAGATTTTATTTATTTGAGAGAGAGAGAGAGAGAGACAGCGAGAGAGGGAACACAAGCAGGGGGAGTGGGAGAGGGAGAAGGAGGCTCTCCGCCTAGCAAGGAGCCCAGTGCGGGGCTCGATCCCAGGACCCTGGGATCATGACCTGAGCCAAAGGCAGACGCTTATCGACACCCAGGCGCCCCGGCTAATTTTTTTATTATCATCAATCACCATTGTGATGATCATGGACAACTACCTTTTACTCAGGTTTGAGAACACAACTAGTCTTTTAAAACGTTTTATAACATGAATGTAATTCTTTACATGACCAATTTTCTGTGTATAATTTATTTGAAAGCCCCCTGAAAATTCACTTATGAAATCAGATAGATTATAAATAACCAAATGAATATAGTATAATCAGATTCTATTAACATTTTTTGCTTTGTTCTAAACTGTTCCATACCTAATGATTCATAAGTAACTAAGTCCTACACTTTGCCTATTTAACTGTTTTACCACTTGGATATTTCCAAAGCAGCATGTTTAATAATAACTTTGTGATATTCCTGTCCCATCTTTGCCCAAATCTGGTCCTCTTTAGTCTTCTCTTCTCAGAAAACACCACTGTCCATGTAGCTGGGCAAACCACCATCTAGTCAAGTTCTTAGTATCTCTTTTTCCTTCATGTATCCATATCTAACCTCTCACAAAGATTTTTATGTTCTCTTTAAATAACCCGCCCCCAAATTTATTCCAACCCCTCCTCAGATCTCAATTCAGTCATCACTTCCTGGCAAAGACTTCCCTTTCTCTCCCCGCCCCTCACGCCCACCGGTTCGGATCTTCCTGGCATATACCCTTCATTAATCCTATCTACCTTTGCTTTAAAGCAATTACAACCATAATTTTTATACTGGTTTTCAAAAAAATTTTTTGACAGCGAGAGACACAGCGAGAGAGGGAACACAAGCAGGGGTAGTGGGAGAGGGAAAAGCAGGCTTCCCGTGGAGCAGGACCCTGGGATCATGACCTGAGCCGAAGGCAGGCGCTTAATGACTGAGCCACCCAGGCGCCCCTCTGGTTTTCAAAGTTTTTATGTTTATCTAAGATCCTTTGAAGATATGCAGGGTCTATTTTAGCTCAGTTTATCTTCAGAATCCAGTGTTTTCCAAAACGTCAGTTGGAACCCATTAGTTAGTAGTGAAATCAGATGGATAGGTAATACGAAGTTATTTTTCCAATGAAATAGGGTAGGAAAAAAAGTTTGTCAGAGTGAATAAAATGTAGTAAACATACACACATTGTATGCGGAAGCTTTTTTTACTTTTATTTTTTTTAGTTTTGAGCATATCTATGCATTCTTACATCATACACTTGTATATGGGTCTTGAAGTAAAATAGGTTTCCTACTGTAGCTCTCAGCCAAAAATTATGAAACCATGGATGTACAGACATGGCTGACCTGTGGTAGATATACAATAAATATTTGGTAAATCAATAAAAAAGGAAAAAAGATAGTGCTTACATTCTCTGTCTTGGAAATCTATTTTGTTTAGCTTCTGTAATGTGCTCCTCCACTTCTTCACGGACTCTACTTTCCACACGTGGATGAGCACCACAGCGTCCACCCTCGTGTACCAACTGGTCACTCTACACCACCAGTTAGTTCCCCTACCTTTGTAAGCCTTTGTGCTAAGATGTTCAGCTCTTTCAATCTTCTCCTTTTAGCTTACAGACTTTATGTTCACCCCGTGACTGGACCCTGTCATCTGAATATGTCACAGTCACTTTAAGCAATCCTTTTAACACCAGTCTCGTTATTCTTGAACTCCATCTTCAACCCCGAAACATACTGACATGTTTTATATTCTCCCTATTCAGGCTCAAAGCTGGAAATCTTCAAGCCATCTTTGACTCCTTTCATCTCAATATTTGCTCAATCCAGCCTTCCTTTCTACGTTGTCTACCAGTGACAGCGCAATCTCTCACCACAGGATTTCAAAGATGTCTTAATGGAGTTCCTGGTTCTGGTTCATTCAAATCTATCTTACATAGTCATCAGCCAGATCCATTAAAACTAAGCTGACTGAGCACGTCCTGTTTATAAGCCTTCAAAAGCACCCCATCACCTCCAATTATCACCTGCAATTATATTTTCTAAATTATGGGTTCCTTGGAGAACATTTTGAAGGAAAAAGTAGAATGGTGTTTGCCTACAACAGTTGGAGAAACTGGAGAGCAGTGGGCAGTGACTGTTAATGGGTATGTTACTTTCCTTTCAGGGTGATGAAAATACTCTAAAATTGACTGTGGTGACAGTTAAAAAAACTCAGAAAATATACTAAAACCCATCAGATGGTACATTTTAAAGGGATGAGCTGTATAGTATGTCAGTTATCTCAATAAGCTGTTAATAGAAAGTTGATGGGAGAGTGATAGAAGTTATGGATTACACAGCAAAATGATGTCCCCATGAATGACTAAAAATTACAAGTAATAAAAAAGAAAATTAAAAATCGAAAAGAACTTACAGTTCAAACTAAATTCTGATCACGAGATATCTGCTTACAGGAGGTCAGCACAAGGCTGTTCTAAGCTAACATTGAAATATGCAATGGTCTATTAAGCTCAACATTTTAAACAGAAGAAAACTAGTCTGATTTAGTTCTGTTTTCCTGACTGGTCAGGATTTTTAATCAATGTTATAGATTCCTTGAAATGTGATTTAATACCTGAGATGAACCTACAAGATAAATCAGTGTACACTTTAAAAATGATTAGATAGTATCAAAAACTACACTTTGTATAATTTAAACTCTTACAAACATAAAAACATGCTTTGCTTGGTGGATAACCTTTTAATTAAATATCAATTTCTACAAAAATTCACATCAGTAATTATTACCTATGAAATAATTTATATCGTGTTATATAAAAGCTTATTTATCAGAACAGAGATCAGTTACCAAAATGCTACATTAAAGTAGACCAAAATACTATACCTTGTAGTTCCCAGACTTTCAAAGGCGTCATTTCTTTGTTACTCTCAATCAGGTATTTTTGGAATGCTGTCAGATTATCTCTAAGATCTGAATACCTTTCTCTGCATTAGAATATGAAGTAATGTTAATTATCATCACCTACTACAAGTTATACAAGCAGTGTATTTTTGAAATTAACCCTTTCAAATAATTAGACAAAAACTGTTCACCAAGATAATACATCATGAGGCAACTTTGTCTGCAGAGCTTAAAAATAATGAGAGCTGTGTATGTGCACTTTTTTCAATATATAAAACAAAACAAACCAAAACCTGAAGGGATAGACTCTCGATTGTTAACATAGTAACATTACCTAAAAGGGACCCAAGGGAGAGGGCAGAATTATTAGCTTTCATGCTCTATACTTTTTAACATTTTATAAATTACAGTATTGCTTTTATAATTTAAAACAAAACTATTTTATAAAGAAAACATGAATGCTTCCTATACACTTTTGCCTGATGTTAAACACATCTAGGTATCTTTTTGAGAGTGCCAAATAATGTAATAGGAATGACATTTTACTACACACAGGACCTCAACTGTGGTTTCTTTCTTCTAACTCTTATGAAATCAAGACATGGTGCCATTTTAGATTTAAATAGGATTCTCTCTTAAAAAAAACTTTACCTCCAACACAACTTACAAAATACATATTTTCAACAGTAAAAAGATTTTAAAAAGTGAAATAAAAAATATACAGAACCATATACACAGAAATGCATTAATCTTATATTTAACAATAAACATAGTGTTGATACCATGCAATTTTATTACAGGGACCATGTTTTAAAAACAAATCAAGACTGACTACAACTGTTCTTACAGTGAAGTGAAAAAGCACCAGAACTTCTCCTAAAAGGAAATTTACTACGAATTAAATTAACCCCTTTCTCAATTTTTATTTTTTTTAAGATTATTTTATTTACCTGACAGAGTGAGAGAGCACAAGCAGGGGAAGCGGCAGGCAGAGGGAGACGGAGAAGCAGGCTCCCCGCTGAGCAAGAAGCCCGATGTGGGGCTCGATTCCAGGACCCTGGGGCCATGACCCAAGCGGAAGGCAGACGCTTAACCGACTGAGCCACCCAGGTGCCCCTCAAATATTTTAAATCACAGAATATTAAGTTTATAAGAGCTATTATTGTTTTTCATATTTAACCATAATCTTAACAATTTTCACTGCTGAATTTATGTAACTCAGACAAAAATACATTATTCATATAATATCTCAAAGCAAAGGGTTTTGCCTCAATCGAGTAACTGTGTAAGAACTAATTTTGAGTACTGCCTCTTTTAAAAAACTAATATCCCAGGGCTCCAAAATCTTCTTGTAAGTTGTGCAATTTATTCCAATAAAAAGTTATGTTTAGAAAAGAATTAAGAAAAAAATAGAACTGTGGATTCCAAGATGTTGAGACTGCTGACAATGAAATAAAAATGTATTGTTATCTACTAAATAAATACCTTACTTAGAATAAATCTGTTTTATGCATTAACTTCTTAAGGCCACTAGTATGCCACTGGGCCAATATACTTTAGAAATATAACTCCGTCATCTGTATAAATTAGCACAATCTCCAAAAATGTTTCCTTGCTCTGTAACAATATCTACTCACCAGGAGAACTGACCTTAGTGTGCTTTATAAATACTTAGAATATCAGGCAAAAATTAAAACTATTAATAAAAACTGTCCTTTACCTTTAATTAATTTTGCCTTTGTAATGAAACCACAAACTTTCCCTTCTTGTAAATAAGGGAAAGCACACAGAAAACAACAATCCCCACTCATAAGTATTCAGAGAGCACTTACCATCCTATTCCTGGTCTTCAATCAGTGATGCAGGAAAAAAAAGGGGGGGGGCCACAACTTTAATTTTTGAATGGTTACTTATATATGTAAATGAAATTAAGACCAGATGTTAAAAGGTTTTTAATATGGCACTCCACACACAGAAAATTAAGAAATTAAGAAAATAAATTAATTTCTTAATTAAGAAAATAAATATTTTCTTTTGAGGCACAAAAATTTTGATTATTTCATGCTAATGACCCAAAACTAGCCATGAATTTTCTAATCCAGTAGATCTGTAAGAGATTCTATAATGTTTTTTGACAAAGATAACTTTGATCATTTCCAATTCTTATTTTTCTAATCATACTCATCGTACTGTGAAATTCATGATTATTTTTCCATTGTGTTTTGCATTAACCATGTATTACTTCTGTAATAAAAAAACCAATTACGGGTATATTTTAAGAACATGAAACACAGGCCAGCATAGCATACTGAGTTCCTTTAAGGACAAACTTAAGAGCACAGCAATGCAACTTCATTTCAATTCAGACTCACTTTAGTTTCTGGAAGAGAAATCCTTGAACTTCATTTGTCTCAATCTCACCCTCCACAGTAGTATTGGTCACTGCTGTTTTGAAAACAAAAATATTTTCAGACTGGGAAAGGAGCAGGTCATCAAAAATTAGAAGAACGCAAACTTAAATTCCTTGTTTTACCTTGTTTTTCTTTCACAGACCAGCTCACTGATACACACACATGCACACACTTGTATTTCTGAGTGTGCTCTCTTTTTAAACAGGTTTGGGTTATTAAATATTTAACCAATGCTTTACAGATTATTTCACAGTCATGTTCTATTTTAGAACCAGAATCATAAACCAAAGTGGTTGCAACAAATCCTTTAGCTCTTAAGCCAGGCAGGAGCTCCAAGCCCTAATTAATATAGGCATGCTTACCTATTTTCAGTGCCTTTAAAGACCATCAAGAAATCTTTTAGAAAGACACCAAAACTCATGATCTCAAAGAGTAAGGATACAACATGTTACCATTATTTCCCTTCCCCTTTCCTTCTCCTCTACTCACCAAACAATTATAACATACAGGGTGGCAAACAGTCTATGTGCAGGGTACTTGGGATCACAAGAACTTGTTACGTCTTAGAGCATGGGGCTGCTCTCGGAGTGTGCCTGAGCCCCTCCAGTACGCTCCTCCCCTCTCTCCTGAAGGCCCGCATCCCCTGGACTACAGCTAAACGTCCTGGGTGCTCTGATCCAGTTTTCCTTCTCCTCCCTTTTATTTCTTCATCTGGCCAACATCTATTGGCTGCCTGTTATGCTGTTTCCTGTCAGATATACACCAGGAAGAAGAGAGACAGGAAAGACACAAACTCCACTTGGTAGAAAGGAGAGACACAAATAGACAATTTTAATACAGTGTGTAAACCTTTTATGAAAGAAAGCATAGACTATATGGGATATAGAGAAAAGAAAACCACCCTTGACAGAGCAAAAAGACAGCCAGCCATCTCAGAGGTACTGACAGGAGTTTTAAAAGATGAGTAGGCCTTTGATGAAAGAAAAGGGGGGCAAAGGAGGAAGGTTTCAGGCAGCGGGAACAGCATATGCTAAGGGATAAAAGTACTCTATAGAGGTCATGAAGGCTTAGCATGGAGCCAAACATGGAGGTATCCAGGCAACAGAAAATTATTCTGTATAGTAGTTTAGTGTTGCAGAACCAGCAGGTACAAATCACAGGCTGAGGGAGAGTGATAAGGCGGAAAGAGGCTGGAGTATGAAAAGCCTTCTTTGCAATGCTACAGTACTAGGATTTATGAGGGGGGTTATGGGGACCCTCTGAGGGATTTTAACCAGTGGAGTCACAAAGTCAGATTTTTATCATAAGGCATTCAACCCGAAAGCACTGTGAAGAACATTGATTCATCTATTTTGGGGGGTAAGGAGGACTGGGGGCACAGAAGGCCAAAGATCAGAGAGAAGGCCAGTTAGAAGTCTGATGTATAGAGGGAAAAAACAACTGAATTAAAGTGGTGACTAGAATGGAGAAAAGATCTATTCCACACATATGTTTAGAGGGTGACAACAGAATTTAGTGTGTAATGTGTAATACAGATCATTCATGTGATCACCTGACTTTTAAAAATTTTTTTATCTGACTTTTTAAAGAAAATTCCACAAGCCCAAGGATAGCTAGAAAATGCCTTCTATTACTATTATGACTATTAATAAGATACTAAATTATAAAACATTGTAAAGCTACATATAAGCTAGATAGAAATACATAAAACATGAATATTACTACTTGCATGATACTTTTCCAGCACTCTAATTGATAGGACTTAACAGTAATACAGATCTTTATTTGAAGCACAATCAGGAGGACTGGCCAGAGCTAGGTCTGCGATCAGAGCAGGGCCTCCAGGACCAGATCCTGAATAGATAAAGTTGAAGCAGAAGCCACATCTGAGAGCATATAAAAGAACGAACTAAAAACGCTTAACCAGCGGTGCCTGAGTGGCTCAGTTGGTTGGACATTTGACTCTTGATTTCAGCTCAGGTCATGGTCTCAGGGTCCCGGGACTGAGCCCCATGTGAGGCTCCCCGCTCAGCCCGGAGTCTGCTTGAGATTCTCTCCCTCTCCCCCTGCTTGCGCATGCACGTGCTCTTTCTCAAATAAATAAATAAAATAAATCTTAAAAAAAAAACCCAAAAACTCTTAACCAAGAATCAGGTATAAATAAATTTTGGATGATCCAGGTAATAAAAGATTTTCATAAGAATCTGAAAACTACTTTAATTTCTTCAGGTGTCCTGAGTCCTTTATCTAGAGCATGCAGTTTAGTGCACAACCATAGATATGGATTTGTAGATCACAGATCTAATCAAATCTACTTCATCTAAACTAGCAATTCACAGGCCTCTCCCATCCTACTTCAAGTGCAGCTTCATCATGCTAACTTCATTATAAATATGTGAGACAAAGCTTCCTATAAGACCATGTGTTGCCAATGACTTTCAGACTGACTGAGACACTGACCCCTTAGACGCCCCCTACCCCCACCGCCAGTCCCACCCTCACTCCGCCCCCAGCCCCCGACTGGCTGGGTACCCCCTTAGATACCCCCCTACCCCCAGCCCCACCTCCAGGCCGGGCTGGCTGGCCATATCCGGCTGTCACGATAGCCATGACCAGCCTCATCTACTGCCTCAGCCTGCCTTGCATAGGTTACTATTTTTTATATGTTGCCGAAAATGGTTGGGAAGCCACTGGATAAAGCAAAACAAGATGCTTTTTCCAATTTTTAAAGAAGTTTTTGAGAGCACAATATTAAATATATTTCTTTCAGATTAATATCAAATTCTAAACTAAGGAGAAACAGGTCTACCCTATCTCCAGCCTCAAATTAACATGTGTAAGACTATAGTCATTAAAT
Source organism: Phoca vitulina (assembly GCF_004348235.1). Classification (NCBI taxonomy): domain Eukaryota; kingdom Metazoa; phylum Chordata; class Mammalia; order Carnivora; family Phocidae; genus Phoca; species Phoca vitulina. The sequence continues at coordinate 14,570,406 of NW_022589708.1, read as the reverse complement.
ATTTTTGAAAAAGTATATAAGCCTCCAAATTTTTATTCTACTCAAGTACAGAGAGTAAACTTACTTTTAACTTGGGTATCATCCAAAGCTTTGTATTCTGTACTTTTAATCGCTAGCTCCACACCATAGCCAGATAGGTACATTTTCTGTGAGACTGGTTTCTGTTCCAATACATTTAGATTTTAAAAAAGAGAAAATATTTAGTCATACATCTTTTAAATTCAGTATGTTTGTGTATTAGGACATTAGGGTAAATTTACTAATATTTTAAAAAATATTTTATTTATTTGTCAGAGAGAGAGAGTGAGCACAAGCAGGGGGAGCGGCAGGTAGAGGGAGAAGCAGGCTCCCCACTGAGCAGGGAGCCCAATGCGGGACTCGATCCCAGGACCCTGAGATCATGACCTGAGCCGAAGGCAGATGCTTAACCGACTGAGCCACCCAGGCGCCCTTACTAATATTGACTTTTTAAAATCACTGTGGAAAATTATTATTTGGGGTATATTTATATTCTTTCTAAATAGTATATCAAGGACCCAGAATTTGGTTGATCACCACTTCTTTACTTTCTAAAAGCGTTGTCATGGCTCTCATGTTTTAATTGCTCTTTTACAAAGAAAAAATACCTCATCTTTTTGTGTTATACTGGTAACTTCCCCATTTCTCCTATGAATTAATTAACAGAGGCTCCAATACAATCAAGTTTCAATAAAACTGTACTCCTTTCAGTGAACTACACAGGATTTGCTAACCCAGCAAATGCTATTCATTTGCTAGTTATCTAGATATAGGACAACTAGAGTGTTGCCAAAAGCGATACTAAAGAGTAGAGGCAAAAGACACCAAAAAATGCAGCGTCTTGAACACCCTGATTAAATTTTTCCTCACATTTCTCAATGATTAAAATATACCAAATGCCACAAATCAACATCTACTCTCGCAACAAGGGGCAAAAGTTGTCTAAAATGGAGTTGTCTGAAGTACTGATGATCGGAATTTTAATACCTAATTTTCCCCTTTCTGTGAAGGGCAAATACAAAATGTACTTGTAGAGATTACCCCATCAAGGAAGAGGATTCACATTTTTTTCAAAAGGTAAGCAACCTGGGTGAATATACATAACATTTTTAGAAGATGTCTAAAGTTCTTTCTAGCTTCCAGATGGAAATTCTTAACAATTTTGCTATAGTCATCATCATTTGGCACATTCTTTCACAGCTTAGGAAACTAGTTTAACCTAGCGCCCAGCAAGCTCCCTAGAACATGCTGTGCATCTCTCTTACTCACGTTTGCAAGGGGGCAGTTTTGCAATCCTACACATGATAGAGGAAGAGGTGGAGATCAGAGGCAAGGAGAACCTCAATAGTTTTTTTTTATTTTATTCTCTTATTTCCTCCCTAACTCCTCTGCCCCCAACCTTAAAATTAAGTATATGACTAGAGTGACTATTCCTGGGCTGTTCTATTTCCAAATAAGATGATATAAGAATTAGTTTCAGATATGCAAAGAAATATTTAGCACTGCTGCCCACATGAAAATGTATAATTTCTCAGGCACATGCTATACTGAAAGATAGCACAAGGGAACTGAGTTGCTTATAATTATGGTCATCTGAAAAAGTTGAAAATATTTTAAAGAATTTTCAATTTCATACAGCTCAATTTAAAAATGCATTTGACTCTCCACCAAAAAGACAATCAGCTGGTAGAGAAGCAAACTGAAGCTCCAAGTCTACATATTTTGTTATAGTTCATAAAAGAAATGCAATTTCACATAACCAATTTCCATTATCAATTCTGAAATATTATTAGCTCCTCAGGAATAAAGATATATGTTTATTAAATTCATATTTACTGTCTCCATTTGAAAATGTATTAATGTAAAATGTGAACTGTAGTCTAGTAAGTTTGGATTTGCAAACCAAAAATGCTCATAAACTAAACTGGTGAGAAGAATCTTTCTTCATTTTTCTATTTCTTCTCTCCCCATAAAAAGGCATCTGTTCCAAAGGCAGCATAAATATGTCCATTTTATTAGAATTACATGTTGACTAGATTTAAAATATAACTACTTTGAATGTACGATATATCATTCATTAAAATGAAGGCTCTAATTTGATGTGACAATGTGCCCAGATAGTTGGCTAGTATGATTTCATAGTACATTTAATGGTCACATTCTCCAAAAAATAACCTGGGACACTGATTCTCGACCAATGAGCATAACCCCCTGCAGGGCACATTAGAATCACTTGGGGGACATTTTTTAAAAAGATAAACAATAATTTGATCTCCCATTTCCAGTCCTACTCTGATATAATTGACATAAACACTGTATTAGTTTAAGGTGTATGACATAATGATTTGATAGAGACAATATGAAATGATTACCACAGTAAGTTTAGTTAACATCCATACCTCAGTATTGTTTCTTGTGATAAGTACTTTTAAGATCTATTCTCTTAGCAACTTTCAAATATGCAACATAGTATTATTAAGTATAGTCACCCCAGAACTTATAACTGGAAGTCTGTACTTTCCAACCACCTTCACCCATCATCACCACCTCCCGTTTTCTAGAGTTTGGTTTTTTTTTAGGTTCCACATGTAAGTGACATCATTACAGTATTTGTCTTTCTCTGTCTGATTTATTTCAATTAACATAATGCCCTCAAAGGTCCATCCATATTGTCACAAATGGCAGGATCTCTTTCCTTTTTAAGGATGAATATTATTCCACTGTATACATACACCACGTTTTCTTTATCCATTCATCCACTGCTGAACACAGGGGCTGTTCCCATGTCTTCATTATGGTAGGTAATGCTGCAACGAACATGGGACCACAGATATCTTTTCAAGTTAGTGTTTTGTTTCCTTTGGATATATACCCAGAAGCAGAAATATAGGATCATATGATGGTTCTTTTTAAAAATTTTTGAGGAACCTCCATTCTGCTTTCCATAGTGGCTGTACCAATTTGCACTCTCATCAACAGTGCAAAAATATTCCCTTTTCTCCACATCCTCTCACACTTGTCTTTTTGATAACAGCAATTCTAACAAGTGTGAGGTGGTATCTCCTTGTAGTTTCTATTTACGTTTCCTGGTTAGTGATGCTGAATGCCTTTTCATGTACATGCTGGCCATTTGTATGTCTCCCTTGGAAGATAGAGTATCTATTCAGGTCCTTTGCCCATTTTTTTCCATCAGACTTTTTTTTTTTTTTTTTTACTATTGAGTTGTATGAGGTCCTTATATAGTTCAGATATTAACCCCTTATCAGATATATGATTTACAAATATTTTCTCCCATTCCATACATTTTCGATTTTGTTCATGGTTTCCTTTGCTGTGCAGAGGCTTTTTAGTTTGATGTAGTCCTACTTTATTTTTTTCTTTTATTTTTGATTTTATTGCACTTTATTTTTGCTTTTGTTGCCTTTGCTTTTGGTGTCAAATCCAAAAAATCACTGCCAAGACCATTGTAAAGGGGCTTTTCCTTGGGTTTTCTTCTAGGAGTTTCATGGTTCCATATTTTATGTTTAAATCTTTAATCCAATTCAAGTTAATTTTTGTGACTGTTTTAAGATAGGGGGCTAGTTCCATTTTTTTGCATGTGGTTATCCAGTTTTTCCAGCACCATTTAAATGAGTATGCTTGGCTCCCTTGTTGAATATTAGTTGACCATATATGCATGGGTTTATTTCTTGGCTCTCTGTTCACTGATCCATGTATTTTTATGCCAATACCACACTGTTTTAATACTACAGCTTTGTAATATAGTTTGAAATCAGGAAGCATGATGCCTCTAGCTTTGTCCTTTGTCAAGATTGCTTTAGATTTTAAAGCTGTTGCAATTAAAATATATTTGTGTAGAACAGACATCTATATTATTGGAACAGAATAGAGTCTAAAAACAATGCCTATATGAAAACTTGGTATATGATGGCTTAGAATAAAGACTTAACTGTTCAATAAATTATGTGGGGACCAATAATTTTCCATATGGAAAAACTAGAATTGTATCTCTACCTTGCAGCATATTCAAATACATTCCAGATGAATTAAAAACTAAAACTTAAAAAATAGCATTTTAATTCTCACAAGAAACTACAGGAGATGTCCTTATGATGTCGTGAAGCGAACCACTAAAGAAAAGGTGGATAAATTTGACGTCACAATTATTACTTGCACTGAACCAAAAATGTCATAAATAATTTGTTTTAATACCAGAAGACCAGAAATACTTTGGAAGATGTTTGCAAAATATAGAAGAAAAGATTAGTATTCAAAACATATTTTTTAAAATCTGCAGATAAGAAAAAGAGAAACCCAAATAATCCAATATAAAAACGTGGGTAGGCAATTAGCAAGTATATCTGTGATGCTTTATTATCTTAAACATTAATATACAAATCACTAATATTTCAAAATAAAACACTCTTTCCATGTTGGGAATATAGTGGTAAAATAAGCAAAGTGCGGGGCGCCTGGGTGGCTCAGTCGTTAAGCGTCTGCCTTTGGCTCAGGTCATGGTCCCAGGGTCCTGGGATCAAGCCCCGCATCGGGCTCCCTGCTCCGCCGGAAGCCTGCTTCTCCCTCTCTCACTCCCCCTGCTTGTGTTCCTGCTCTCACTATCTCTCTCTGTCAAATAAATAAATAAAATCTTTAAAAAAAAAAATAAGCAAAGTGCTTCTCTAATGGTCATTCTAGTACATTTGTGTGAGTGTGGTCACATGCGGTGGGAGGAATGGTGTGGAGGTATGAAAGAAATAAAACTTGAGATACGGCGATGGGTCCTATACGGTCATTAAACCAGAATACTGTAACAAGAGTGTGACAGCAATGAGAGGTTGCAAGAGTGGGAACACACCATATTTGATCAGAAACTTCAATAAAACTGTAGTCAGCTATCTAAGAAATAGTTAACAGCATTCCTATACCATGCTTCACACTTTGAACTAATATATACTATGAGTCTATCAATTAAATTAGATTTCCTCATCATAATACATTTTCATTACAAATAATTGTATTTATGGGGCGCCTGGGCGGCTCAGTCAGTTAAGCATCTGCCTTGGGCTCAGGTCATGATCCGGGGGTCCTGGGATGGAGCCCCGCATCAGGCTCTCTGCTCAGCAGGGAGCCTGCTTCTCACTTTCCTCCCTGCTCATGCTCTCTCTTGCTATCTCTTAAATAAAATCTTTAAAAAACTAATAATAATTGTATTTAAAGGGGTGCCTGGATGGCTCAGTTGGTTAATCATCTGACTCTCCATTTCAGCTCAGGTCATGACATCAGGCTCTGTGCTGAGCATGGAGTCTGCTTAAGATTCTCTCTCTCCCTCTGCCTTTACCCCTTTTTGCCCATGCTCACACTCTCTCCTTTCTCTCAAAAAAACAAAAAAAACAAACTATATTTATGAATCCTCGCAAATATTATACAAATATGGTTTTGTTTTTTATCCAAGTTTTAAATCTGTTTCAGATTTAAGAAGGAATCTGAAGAGAAAGGAATATCAACAATATACAGAATCCCCATATATTTTTCCACATAAAATTCACATTTGATAGGTGTGTTAATTTAAAAAAATCTTTAATTGTTCAGGTGGAAATTATGTAAAACCCAGTAAGGAAATTATCAAACGTAATTTTTATAGACAAAATAATCTTGGATAAAACCATACCTGAATATAATGCCGAAGAACATACAGAATTTCCCCATTTTGAGCTTTATCAGACAATACTTTGTGAAATTTACTAAATGCTCTGGTACCAATTTCAGCATAGAGTATAGTCACTGGTAAGTTCTCTTTGTTTGTAGGAAATTTATGATCATCTTTAAACAGATAAGGTCTGGGCCTAAAATGGAAACAAAACACAAACATACATTTATTTATTAAGATTTTAAGTAATCACTACACAAAACGTGGGCTCAACCTAAAATGGAAAGAAAACACAAACATTTACTTATAAAGATTTTAAGTAATCTCTACACAAAATGTGGGGCTCAAACTCACAACCCCAAGATCAAGAGTGGCATTCTCTACTGACTGAGCCAGATGGGCACTGCAAAACACAAACTTTTAAAAGAACTCGAAGAACATATTGAAAACATATCATGACCTTTTATAATTTCTACTTATCAAACAACTTAGAGGAAAAAAATACAATATATACACACACATATTACCCATACACATACACGCACATATGTATACACACACATATACATACATATATATACATATACACACATACATATATTTTTTTATATATATGATCACAGAAAAAGAGTTTAAACTTCCTGTGGTGAATTTTCATCCTGTGTACAGGTTAACATAGTAATTTCTGTGGGAGAATTAAAAAATGTAAAGACAATATACCTACAAAATAACTTTCCTTACACACAAAACAATATAACATATAAGACAGAATGTAACATTGAAAATTTTATAGCTACATGTCAGTGAGTAAAAATCCACATTTAGTATATGAAATCTGAGAGAATCAATAGAAAATGACTTCTATTCCAGACAGAAATCTGGTTAACCCAAAATTGAATATTACAAATATTTTTAATGAACAAGGTTTACTGTCTTTAAATAACATATAATGGCAATATATTTTCCAATGAAAAATTTTTTTCTTCTATTTGAAAGGTATAATTTTTCATAGCTCACATTTCCTGAAAATGGGTTCCAAATAATTAAAAAACAAAAGCACGCTATCATACAAAGGTTATCAGTACTTAATATGAACAACTCATGAAATCCTCAAGGATAATCAAAGAAACAGAGAAGTCCTATGGTCTGGCCCTATTGTAAACTTTAATACCTTCTTATTTGCTAGGCACTGTGCTAGATTCTTTATACATATCAGTACAGTCTCTTTTCCCAACAATTCCTTTAGATAGTTACTATCATTTAAACTTTTAAGGTTCCTGAGGCTCAGACAAGTTAAATATCCAGGACAAGATCAAACAAAGCCAGGATTTCAACTCCTATCTATGGAATCCTAAACCCACATCTTTTAACAATTTATACAGGTAGAAAGAAAAACGAGATAATGAAGTTAATAATAACAAAGGTGTTGAGAAATAAACTTTATTTAATGAATTCAGGTATCTACAACCTTTTAGTCATTTACTGTCTTTAAATAACAAATATGAAAAAAAGGCGAGAGGGACAGGGACATGAATAACACCACTACAGCATACTCGTGAAAAGACTGTGGGGTTTGAAAGTAGGCAGAATTGGATTCAAGTTCTAGTTTAATTACTTACTAGCTATGTGACTCTGAGCCAGTGATTTGATCTCTCTTGGGCCTATTCCTTTTTCTGTTCAAGAGAAGGTATTCTCACTACCTGGTAGGAGTGTCCTAAAGATTTACCAAAATGACTTGCAAATCGTCTAGCAGAGCATAAAGCACATGCTTGATGCTCAAGAATCATTCTTCTCTCATTCTTGCAAACCTCCCCTTATTTTAACTATTGATCACAAGTACTGTCAAGGAAAAAAGGAATCAAATGTTGGATGGTATACCACCATTAATGACCAAAGTAGGGAGGGTGCCTGGGTGGCTCAGTCGGTTAAGCGTCTGCCTTCGGCTCAGGTCATGATCCCGGAGTCCCAGGATCAAGTCCCACATCAGGCTCCTTGCTGGGGGTGGGGTGGGGGTCTGCTTCTCCCTCTGCCCCTCACCCCCCCCAAATAAGTATTTTTTTTAAAAAATGATGAAAGTAGGGGGTATTTATCTATGTAATTATGACTATATATACCTTATTTCCAAAATGATACACAAGAACTTGATAGCACTGGTTGACTCTGAGGAGAAGTTCTAGAAGTCTGGAGTAAAAAAGAATCCTATAATTTGCTGTATGTATGCACTGTATTAATTTTTAATGTTTAAACTTAATGCATTGGGAACATGTCCTTTTGGTGTAAATTAACATAAAATCCATAAAAAAATTAAAGGGACAAATTCTACACTCAGATGAACATACTGAATTGTTAGGGTCACTTTCTATTGAATCCCTCAGGTTTCATATACTAGATGTGTATAGGATTCTTTTTTACTTATTGACATAACCATAAAATTTTACAGCATGTTTATATTACAGTCTATCTTATTATGTTTATTATACTGTTCTGTGTATAAGTTACTTTGTAAGCATATTTTCTTTACATTTTTTAATTCTCCCACAGTAGTTATTTTAACCTGCACAGAGTAAGGAAAAAAAATTCTCATAATCAAAATTTAAAATGAAATGGAATCTTTTTATCAAGAAGTAGGATTTTAAATATGAAAAATTCAAAAATAATATTCTATTACTTATTTGAGCTAAATAGGAACAGATAAAATGGTTTGGTGATAACCACTGTTATTTTATAGAGAAAACATTTCTAGAATATTCATGATAAACTTAGACTTTCTACAATAAACTATGGTAAATAACTAATTTTTCAGTTTTCTGATATGGCTGGAAAATTGTACATTTATAAATTATATCTTCTAATAGAGAAATTCAAATTTCTATTTTAATTACAGAACAAGGCTTACCAATGAAAATGTTAACTATTACATTTAAAAACTGGCCAAACTACTTTTTTTTTTTTTACATTTAATTTATTTGACAGAGAGAGACACAGTGAGAGCAGGAACACAAGCAGAGGGAGTGGGAGAGGGAGGAGCAGGCTTCCCGTGAAGCAGGGAGCCCGATGTGGGGCTCGATCACAGGACCCTGGGATCATGACCTCAGCTGAAGGCAGACGCTTAATGACTGAGCCACCCAGGCACCCTGGCTAAATTACTATTGTTCCTGGTTATTGACTTATTTTAAATCAAAATCACTCAAGTGCTCAATACTTCTTACTAACAAAATAATGAAAACTTCCACTAATTACTTGGCTTCAAATGTGTTTTATTTCTGGACGTTAACATGGAATACTGTGTTTATTTCAGGTTTATAAGATTACATGAGTTTAAGCACCTTTACAGTGATTTATGGTTTGGCTGTCATAGTAAGTATGCACACTCACCCATCTTACTTTAATAAATTTCTTTTGAAATTTTACACATTCATCCACTTTTTTTTTTTTTTTTTTTTTAAGATTTTGAGAGAGAAGGAGTGTGAGCAGGGAGGGGGATGGCAGCAGTGGGAGAGTGAGAAGCAGACTCCTCACTGAGCAGGGAGCCTGATGTGGGCTCAATCCCAGGACCCTGGGATCATGACCTGAGCCAAAGGCAGATGCTTAACTGACTGAGCCACCCAGGTGCCCCATCATCCACTTTCATTAACATTTAAAGTAAGATAGGATTTTAAAAATATTACTGTCAATGTTTGGATATTTGAAACATGAAACAAACAAAATTTTATCAGCCCCAAGAGTTGAGTTCACGATTAATCTCTTCTGCAACAGGTGAAGAGACAAGAATGTGCAAAACAAGAGAAATAGAATTAGTTGCCATTCTTCATCGGATCCTATTAATAAACACTAAAGAATGCTAAAAGCATACTTCATTTAAAAAGTAAAAAGGAATCAAACCAGATGAAATTATTAAAATCATTTCAGGGGCGCCTGGGTGGCTCAGTCGTTAAGCATCTGCCTTTGGCTCAGGTCATGATCCAGGGTCCTGGGATCGAGCCCCGCATCAGGCTCCCTGCTCCATGGGAAGCCTGCTTCTCCCTCTCCTGCTCCCCCTGCTTGTGTTCCCTCTCTCGCTCAGTCTCTGTCAAATAAATAAATAAAATCTTTAAAAAAAAAATCATTTCATTAATTTTAATTGATACCTTGGAACTCAAATGGCACTAAGTCAAATGGATTATTAAAATTACTGATTTTTATCAAATCAGTACTGTAGAAGTACATTTCAGAATTTATACAGGATATCTTACATTTTAATATTGTCTGAAAGAAGATGTTTTCAAATAATTTATTATTGTAATTGGGAAGGCTGCTAATGAAACAATGCTAGTAGATAAATCTTTAAGTGGAAAATAAAAGGAAAAATTACAAGAAAGGGGATAGATTTTCCAGAGACAAAGGTCTCCTGAGTGTAGACCCCCCCGCCCTGCCAAATTCATGCATAAATATGCAGACTGGCACAACTTCATCTTGATGATGCAAACTTGTGTACTTCTGGGCCGGGAGCAGCCTTACGTGAGGCAGCATGAAGACGGAGACTGCAGCTGCCAGGTGCGAGTTCAACAGTTTTGGAACTGGAGTGACATGTGCCACTTTCGGGGTTTCTGTCTGTACTTGGGGAAAGCAGGCACAGAATGCTTCCACTGGGGACAGGGCTTGCGTTTTGGGCCTGTTTACTGTCCCCGGGGAATATCTCCAGTGACAGCAAAGATCAGGTAGGTACAAACTCTCCTGTACAGGTTTTAAGGGAGAACAGACTGACGTCCGACTACAGCCCATCTGTCTGACACAGGACATATTCGTCCCCCTGGGACTTATTCACAGTCGGCTGAATCTGGGACCCTGTGGGCATGGTTGAGGCTAATCCTGCAGATGGAGCTCATCCTGCTGCTTGGAGTCCTGTTGAGAGTAGCCTTCATTAAAGGCTTTCTGAGACAGCAGAATGGCTGATGAGGAGCACAGTCACAGAAATGTTGAGTTTGGTCAAGAATTTGTCAGGCCCAGGGATGGACTATTGGGAGAGGCCTTCTGCCAGAGCCATTGACTGTTTTGCTGGAGACATCAAGACTATGATAGGCCATTTCTCAGGGTTTGCAGCAAGAGACTTTGAGGGGTATGTTAAGGTCTCCCTCTGGCACAAACAGCAGGTTGCTTACTGCTTGTTATAAGCCCTAGGTTCCCCAAGCTCTGTGTCCCTCAGCTGTGATGCAATCCCAACTGCTCGTGTAGTGTTCTTGTGGGCCCACTTGCATGCCTGGGGAATGTATAGCCATAGGAACTAGTGCCAGCAGGCTAACGCTCACGCTGTTCGTGGCCACGAAGAGTACCGTTCTTTGCTTCTGACCCCAGAGCCTCCTGTCTTCTGCCAGAATCCATGAAACAGTCAAAGGCAAGCTTATTAGCTTGTAGGCAGGACAAAATCAATTCCCCAGCCTGAGAGAAGCTATATATAGCATTTAGGTTAATACATTTTTTTTTTCTTTTTGGGAACTTCAGGCACATAATCCTTGGTTTTATAACCTATGGATATTTGTCCATAGTGGTTGTTTTTTTTTTCTTTTGTAAGCAAATAACTTATGTATTTGCATATATATTTACAGTAATATTTTAATTTTTTCCCTCTACAGATGTTCTTCATTCCTAAATTTTCTTCACTTTTTATTTTATGTTTTTCAAGTTATTTTTATTATTTTATTATTTATTTTCAAGTTATTTTTATTATGTTTTTCAAGTTAGATTTTTAGTTTTTTTCTTTAAAGAAATTACTGATTAGAACAACAGAAAAGAACAATTCTATTACCTTTTACATTCATATTATTTTCTTTTCCCTTTGGTTGAGCTGAACACTTGGTTTATTTTTTCCTTTTTTTAAATCATAACACATTTAGGGCATCAAAGCTGTCTTTCTTTTCTATGTGGTATTTTCACCATTCCAATTTCCAAAAAAATATTCCTCAATAGTTTTATTTTCTTGTTGGGGGCGGGGGAGCAAGTAATACTAATTTAGGATGGTGATGACTGCTGTCACTTTCTCCCAAATACATAATCACATATGTATTTACATATATAATATCTGTCAAGTTTTAGGGCAGATCCAGAGCACAGATCTTTAAATAGGAGGTAGGGAAGAGACAAATGAGTCTACCTTTTTTTGGCTAGAAAGTTCTTGTGTTTGAAGTAGTAAGGGATTAGGTTTTAAGTGGTAAGCAGCTTGACTTCAGACTAAAAGAATGGGCCTAACGCTGTGTACGTTTACAGAAATAACTCAGACTGGCAGATGGGTGGCTGCAATTTATGTCCACAGTGTACAGCCCCAAAGAGTGTGCCTTTACTCTGCCAGTTGGTGGTCTTCCAAGTGGCCGACCAGACGGGCAGGCCACTGGCAACAGTCCGAGAGTCAGCATAAATGTACCAACTTTCACCAAGGGGTCAGAGACTAGTCAGGAATAGGAGCACTGCCTTGAATTTTGTCCGCTGACTGCAGTGACCACATCTGCTTTTGGTATTACATAGCTGTGGTCGACTGAACAGTAACAGGACCCTGAAGATACCACCAGCTTTAACTTAGCTGAACATAACAGTAACGCAGCCCAGGCATTAAGGGAAACCACTGTGGACTGAGGGCCCCACTGAGCCAGAACTTTACCTGAGGTAGTGGAATAGGGCACAGGGTTTGTCCCAAAGGGTTGCTACCACTTTTCCATGTAAATCGAAGATCATGATAAGGCAAAACAACTATGCACTTGAATATACCATTTTCAATCGACCAGAGACTTGTTGGGTCCCTCTATCTCGTTAGTCATTGAATCCTATTTGACCTATGCCAAAATGTAAAACATCAGATGTTAGAGTCACAAGGCTTCCCTGGGTCAGGCCGTCAGTTTCAGTACGAGCTTAAGAGCCCCTAAGAGCTGCTTTTTTAAAAAGGAGTGTACTTGATGTCCGAGTCACGCAGGTGGCGCTGTTGTACTCAAAACTGCCTGTGGGCAGTCCAGCCGCCACTCAGACTGTAACTAAAGTTGGGATGGGATTCTGGCTCAACTTTCTCCTCCTGAGATTCTATGCTGTTCACCTGGGAACAGATGGTACATGTGGCAGTCTCCCCTGAGACTTCATGAGCATTCAGAGCATTCACAGTATAAACAGAAACAGTATCAGTGCCAAACGTAATTCAGTGATGGAAGCCAAAATAATAAAACTTCATCGAATTGGTCTAGAGATCATTTTAAACCCTTGCCCATCATGAACACCTTCCAAACCCCATCAGTTGGGTTTGGGTGCCTTTTCCTGTAGGAACATATATCAAGGAGCTGTGACAGGGTTATCAGAAAACTGCTCCCACCCAGCCAGGAGCAGAGAGTACAAAATGGCAGGGGGAGAGAGAGGAGGGCAGTAGGGAAAAGTTTTAAGTGTTGAGTTTTTGTCTTCCTCCAACCATGTGGCCCTTGCTCTTCCTCTTCTGGAAAGCCATGTGTCCGTCAACATCTCACCCTTGTTTCTAAAACTGTCAAGAACTGTTAAAGATCTAAGGTTTGAGTTTACCCTACTTACAAAACATTAAGTTAGGTTTTTATCATTTCTTGGTGGTGGGGGTGGGATGGGCAAAATACGGACCTAAATGGATACTACACAAATAGTGGGTGTACGTTGTAGCTGAGGGACACTATACTTGGGGAACCACTGTTTTATAGCAAGCAGTAAACAAGCCTGCTCTTCTTTCCATAGGGAAAAATCACCTCATTCCTCCAGGTTGCCTGATACAAACACAACCCTGAGAAATGTCTCAGGTAAAGAGCAGTCAGGGTCTTCCACTTTCTACTCATCAGACCAAGAACATGCAAGGCTCACAGGGTCCATTGCAGATGGCCTCTCCCAAAAGCTTGATGTTAATCTCTTTTTAATCTTAATTTTATATTTAATACCTAAATATTCAATATTTAAGAAAATTATAAAGTCAGACATCAAAAATTAATTTTAAAAGTCACCAAAATTGTTTTAAAAATGCACTAGGAAAAGAAAAAAATGCACAAGGGCTAACAATTTCACAGTCTATTAATGCTATAAAGGGGAAAAAAAAGCTATAAAGGAATTGAAGATCTTGCCATTTGTGACAACATGGATGATCTAGGGGGTGTTGTGTTAAGTGAAATAAGAGAAAGACAAATATCATATGATTTCACTTATATGTGAAATCGAAAAAGCAAAATAAATGAATAAATTAAAAAAACCAGAAACTGGTAAATACAGATAACAAACTGGTGGCTCCCAGAGAAGGGGAGGGGATGGGCAAAATAGGTGAAGGGAATTAAGGAGGTACAGACTTCTAGTTATAAAATAAGTCACAGAGATAAAAAACAAAAGTACAGCATAAGGAATAAAGCCAATAATACTGTAATAATGTTGTATGGTGACAGAGGATAACCACACTTATCATGGTGAGCACCGGAGAAAGTACAGAATTGTTGAATTACTATGTTGTGCACCTGAAGTGAATATAACGTTGTATATCAAGTATACTTAATAAAATAAAAGTTAAATGCAGACGCCCCTAAAACACAGCAGAGGTACTTTTCATAGAAGCTTAATGGATCTAAAACTTAAATATAAGTATCAAAACACCCAGTTCAGACTCCTTTGAGAAATAAACTGCTATATTTAAAAAAAAAAAAAAAAGGAATTGATCATTTCTATGATATACTTTTCTATGACGTATATATGTACAAGAACAGAATTTAAAGAAATAACATGGTTGCCTAATTCACTATATGAAGCTAAAATGATGGTTTTAAAAAGATAGCATTTATAATTAATAGCTAATCTCATCTATTAAAATAGAAGCATGAATCTTAAAACATAAGCGATCTTAATTTAATAGAAATTAAGATATCCCACACCATAACAAATGCAAAGATGGTACAATATTTTAATATACATTACCATAATACACAGTATGTCCAATGAGAAAAACTTTGTACTCATCTCAATAAATAGATAACTTATTTCTGATTTTAAAAACATAAAATTACAAAACTTTAACATTTTAAAAGGTATGAACAAAAAAAGGTATGAACAGAAGACATACCATGTCATCTGTTGAGAGACTCAATATAATAAAGATTTAAATTGTTCTTAATCCACAGGTTTAATGTAATTCTAATTAAAATCCTACTGAGGCTTTTTAGAGAGGCAATTTGGCAGGAGAAAAAGGACTCTAATGTTATTTTGAAAGCATCAATAACCGCAAAGAGCTAAAAAAATTTGGAGGAAACAAAGCAGCAATGAAATTGTCCTGTGAGATATCAGAATATATTATAAAACAATAAATACTAAAACAGCATGGCACTGCTACAAGAAACAGTTAATGTACCGGACAGCTATGAAATAGAGCATAACATAAATATAATGAATACATAATCAACTAGTCACCTGAAGGGAAAAAGATCTGACTGGATCCTTACCTTTGATAACAATAACTTACATGGATTAAAAGTTTATGGAAAAATGAAAGGAAAAACTTTAGGAAAGCTACTGGAAAATAATAGTTAAAATCTCTCAGGTTCGGAAAAGGCTGTAAGTATAAAAACACACACATAAAAGAAAATTTGGGCTACATAAAATTAAAGAGTCTTCTGTATATTAAAATAAATATAAAATGCAAAAAAATTAAATATGACTTAATAAATTTTAAAAGGTTTACAACAACCAAGAAAGTACTGATATGAATTACTAAGTATATATTACTGTTTAATATATAAAGAACTCTTTCAAAATTATAGAAACAACTTTAAAACTTTTTAAAGTATAAATAAATCAGACAGTAAAACATATACTGGTACTAGTAAATTAATAATTTCCTTTTGACTGCCCATCCATATCCATTTGTATTAAATACTCGTTAGAAGTAAAAAAGTTTTTAAAAATACATTATAACAAAGCAACTCTGTACTCTGTATTACTGTATTATTAATTCTTTATTCCCAAGTTACACATTCAGTTTATATTTAAAGAGACAGAGTCCAAATAAATGCAGTTTTGTGTGTTTATTTGAAAAAACAATCTAGGATTATATAAAACATATTTAATGTATTTTATGGTATTTTGGTATAATTTATATTCTAAAATCAAAAGCTAATGAGAAAAAATATTGAAAATACTTGTATATTTTAGAAAAGGACTTGAACTACCAACTCAGATAGATTCAATTTTTCAATACAGAGTACATTCTTTAATAAGCAGTATCTTCATTATTAAAAATTTTTATTATAAGAAATTTCTGCTATTTCAACCCTCATCTCTTTTTATAAACCATGTCTTTCACTATAGGCTATCATGAACTTACCTTGAAGTAGCCTTCTTCAGCAGCTTTTTAAGTTCATTAATTTTACAGGTGTGTTTTTTATGGATAACCACAAATGCATCACAGCCATCTGGCGGGGGCTCATCAGCTGCAATCTAAGATTTCAAAGATTATATTTAGCTACAGTAGTTGATAATTACAACATGATCTTTAAAACTCATATATTCCTTTGATTAAAATAACTCATCAACTACTATTAAGCTATTGCTCTAATTAAAGTAAAAAATATCTATACGCAGGCAGAATCAAATACTTGAACAAAATCAACTTTATAGTAGGGACATGCTTCAAAGTCATTGAAAATTGCCATCAAAAAAGAAAAAAAATGCCTTCAAATTAAAATTTTAATTATAGTTAATTTCAATAATCATTTGTTCTCATAATTTCCTTATTCCAAATAACTATAAAATTATATAATGTATTCAATTATAATCGATTAACAATGATAATACAATCAATGACAGGCTATGGAAGCAGGTATAAGTCTATAGGTTTTTTTTTCCCCCCAAAGATTTTGTCAGAGAGAGAGCAAGAGAGAGAGAGAGCGCGTGCATGCGCACAAGCAGGGGCTACTTTTACATACCTGTTGAAACATCTGAATAGTTGGTGAGTACGCCCTTATAGAGAAAGCAAACTTTAAGAGATTGATATGTAAATTGTCTAAGAATTGTCCAGCTTTCTTCAGGATTAAGTTGTAATGAGAATAAGCTGATTCTATAAAAAAAAAAAATTCAAGAGAAAAGGATGTTATTTTCATTTTCGACACATTGGCACAACTCTACTGTAAAGCTAACTTAGTATCATCAAATCTTAAGTTTGGTTATGGGTGGTGTTGGAGAAAAATGGAAAATCAAGATCTGGTTTATTAACTTCATTTGGATATTCCAGTGAAGTACAATCAAGCGACAGGAGTCCAGGTGAAAATAATCCTGCCATTAAAATCCATTTGGAAGATGCCAGCATATCAGATTAATTCACTCAAAGGCTGTGGGGTTATAATACAAGGATAAGATGCAGGGCCTACCTACAATTTAAGAGGAGACTAAGAACAGCACAAAAAAATTAAATATGACTTAATAAATTTTAAATGACACGTATAAATAAATTCCACTCAGATTTAGTACACATAGCCAAGAGCAATTAGTGTGTCCAGAATGCTTTAGGAGACAGAATTTGAAGCAGACTTTAGAGCATACGAGAAATGTCTTCTTGTATACAACAAATAACCTGAACTGCTGTTTCCCTCCTCTAAACCCGTCTGCAAAGGTCCTGAACAACCAAAGAGGATGAATCCTAGAGTGTAAGAACTCTTGGACACCCCTGCGGAGACGGAGATCATGTGGCTGGGAGAAGGACCGCAGAATGGAAGCCAAGAGCTGAAGAGGGCCTGGTGACACTCATGGGGTAAGCGGGGAAAGAACCATCTATTTTTGCCCTTTCCTCTTGTCCGCACCGCCTGGGGTGTAATATCATCTGCACTGTTGCCCCTGTGCCAGCCAGAGGTGGCAGGGCAACAGCACAACAGCTCTGGAGCCAGCTGGCATAGCCCCGTAAGCTGGCCCCCATAAGCTGGCCCCATAAGCTGGCCCCCGTAAGCTGGCATGGCCCCCGTAAGCTGGCCCCCGTAAGCTGGCATGGCCCCCATAAGCTGGCCCCC